>NW_027495519.1:0-283774 GCF_021521415.1 Bidens hawaiensis
TTTAAATATTTTATTATATTAAAATATAATTGCCTTTTGGGCTAACAAATGCGCCAGCAGTGTTCATGGATCTCATGAATCGAGTCTGTAAACCCTACCTCGATAAATTCGTCATCGTGTTTATTGACGATATTTTGATATACTCGAAGAGTAAAGGAGAGCACGAGCAACACTTAAGATTAATTTTAGAGCTTCTAAATCAGGAGAAGTTGTATGCAAAATTCTCCAAGTGTAACTTCTGGTTACAAGAAGTGCAATTCCTTGGTCACGTTATAAACCATCAAGGAATACACATTGATCCAAGTAAGGTTGAAGCAGTTAAGAATTGGCAAGCGCCAAAATCGCCAAAGGAAATCCGCCAATTCTTAGGCTTAGCTGGATATTATCGTCGATTTATAGAGAACTTTTCCAGCATTGCCCAACCTTTAACCCTTTTGACCCAAAAGGATCGAAAGTATGAATGGGGTGAAGAGCAGGAAACGGCGTTTCAAACGCTAAAACAAAGATTGTGCCAAGCACCAATCTTAAGTCTCCCCGACGGAGACGATGGTTATGTCGTGTATTGTGACGCATCCCGGAGAGGGTTAGGATGCGTGTTGATGCAAAATTATAAAGTTATAGCCTATGCTTCTCGACAGTTAAAAGTACACGAGAAAAACTACACCACTCATGACTTAGAACTGGGAGCAGTTATCTTCGCACTTAAAATCTGGAGACATTACCTCTACGGTACAAAGTGTACCATCTTCACCGATCATAAAAGTTTGCAACACATATTCGATCAGAAAGAACTGAATATGAGGCAACGAAGATGGGTCGAATTATTAAGCGACTATGACTGTGACATCCGTTATCACCCCGGCAAAGCTAACGTCATAGCCGATGCCTTGAGTAGGAAGGATCGGGTTAAACCATTGCGAGTGCGAGCGTTGGGAATGATAGTCCAGTCGAACCTTTCGGATTTAATTCGAGTCGCTCAACGCGAGGCGTTGAAAGAGGAACAAATGGAAAAAGGACTTTACGGTAACGAGAAGAATTTCGAATAGCGCGTGGACGAAATTCTCTATTTCAAAAATCGGATTTGGATCCCGACCCTCCATGACCTTCGTGAATTAATCATGGACGAAGCGCATAAATCAAAATATTCCATACATCCGGGATCGGATAAGATGTACAAGGATGTGAAGGAGTTCTACTGGTGGCCGGGTATGAAAAAGGATATAGCCACATACGTCGGCAAGTGTACGACGTGTGCGAGGGTTAAGGCGGAGCACCAGAAACCCTCGGGAATGTTACAACAACCGAAAATTCCTGAATGGAAGTGGGAGCAGATCACGATGGATTTTGTGACACATCTCCCCAAGACGTCCCGGAGGACATGATGCAATTTGGGTAATCGTGGATCGATTAACCAAAACAGCACATTTTATCCCGATTAGAAATAATTATAACACTGAGAGACTTGCGCATATTTATATAAATGAAATTGTGTCTCGTCATGGGATACCCATCTCAATCATCTCCGACCGAGATAGCCATTTCACCTCCAATCTTTGGCAAGCTGTACAAGAAGCGTTGGGAACACGTATTAATCTAAGCACAGCCTACCACCCTCAGACCGACGGTTAGTCTGAGAGGACCATCCAAACACTGGAGGATTTGCTTCGTGCATGCGTACTGGATTTTAAGGGAAATTGGGATCAACATCTCCCACTCGTTGAATTTTCCTATAATAACATTTACCATAGCAGTATAAAGGCAGCACCTTACGAAGCATTGTATGGACGGAAGTGCCGATCACCACTCTGCTGGACGGAAGTGGGCGACACTCAGGTTATTAGATCAGATCTGGTCCAGGAAACGACCAGCAAAATACTTGAAATTAAGAACAATCTGAAGGCCGCGCGGGATCGGCAGAAGAGTTATGCCGATACCCGTAGAAAACCGTTATCATTTGAGAAAGGTGATAAAGTGTATTTGAAAGTATCACCTTGGAAAGGAGTAGTCAGATTTGGAAAGGCGGGGAAGTTAGCCCCTAGATACATCGGACCGTTCGACATTATTGCAAAAATCGGTCCTGTAGCATACCGATTAGAACTGCCTGATGAACTGAGTGCAGTTCACAACGTGTTTCACGTGTCGAACTTGAAAAGGTGTCTGTCGGATGAGACATCGGTGTTACCTTTAGAGGGTGTCCAAATAAATGATAAGCTCAACATTGTAGAGGAGCCCATAGAAATAGTAGACGGGAAAATCAAGCAACTTAGACACAATAAGATCTCATTAGTCAAAGTTAGATGGAACTCGCAACGAGGCCCAGAATATACATGGGAACGAAGGACGAATTTCGGAAGAAATACCCCCACCTATTTCCTCAAAAGGAAGTAGTTGACGAGTAAAATTTCGAGGACGAAATTTTTATAACGGGGGGAGAATGTAACGATTCCGGCAAATTCAGGTATACCCTAGCCGGAATATACTATTTACGTGTTATTTAATACCGAATATATGAATTATAATGTGTTTATACGAGTATATAAGATTCACAGTACGAATTATACTCGAATGTATAGCTAGTCGTATTGGAATTACGATTAACCGATGAACGGTTATTGAACCCGAACGAATCGGGGATTACATTATAGATGAAATATATGATGTTTAGTAAGGTTTACGAAGTATTAAGGCTACGGGATAAGTGAATTATAGCACAGAAAAAGGATTTCGATTTATTGGTACGTCGGTTTGATAAACGAAACCTTTAACATCAAACCAAGCAAGAGAAGATCGATCAAGCCGAAAAAGATGCACAATGACCGACAATATGATGTGTTGAGTCAATAAATGTCATGGTTTAAGTTTTTAAAGATTTTAAATCAGTTTTATATAAATTTTATTTTTAAGCCGAAAAACGACCGTTTTAGCCTCGTTTTAAGCCGAATTAAGTGTTTAACCGAAAAACGAACTGAACCAGATTATCCACAACGTTATCCGGATTACACAATCCAAATGTGTGGCCAAGGTTTGAGATGTGGGCCCCCCCCACACCATACATGGACCGATCGGTCCATGTGGTGCACACACACAATCCATTTTCTTTTTTCTAACACCCCAACTCCACAATCCTCTCAACACTGTTCAACATTCATCCAAATCCTTGATTTTTAACAAGAATCATAAGGTAAAAACATGGTTTTAATGGTTGATTCATAGTTTTGATTCCATGATCTTAAGTTGTTTGCAAGAGAATGAAGTTTCAAGTGAAAAATGGGTGAAAACCCGAGATGAAATCGATTCTTGCGTGATCAAGTGATGTATACAAGTTATACAAGGGATCTTGGTCAAAGAAAGGATTTAAAAGAGTCAAAAACGAATTTTTACGGTTAAAATCTTTGTTTTGATGTCTTAACCGAAACCATGAAAGAAATGGCTTGATTGTGGGTATAACTTGCTTGGTGTGGTGTTGTTGTGCTTGTAGGTGTTGTCTAGTTGCTAGCAAAGGCTAGAAAGCAAGATCTTTGCGATCTAAAGCTAGAAACACAAGGTAGTTCGGTTTTTTGTACGATTTGTAAGATTTGGACAGATTGTGGTAGACTTAGAGTTGAGTCACGAAATTTCACAGAGATGATCTACAAATGAAAATATGAGATCTGTGAAATTTTGGTAATTTTTGGATAAAGGATGAATATTTGGTGAATTTAATGCTCGGTTTTGGCTAAAAATGGTGAAAAATAGCTAAACATCATGAAAAATTCAGGACAAATTCAGATAAGCTTTTTATAACATATAAAAGTCACACACAAAATTTCAGGTCCATTGGAGAAGTCTAAGTAGGCTTTTCGGTAAAACGAGTTCTAGGGTTTTCTAGCTCGGTTTTGGTGAAAATGGCATGAAAAATGAGTTTTTGGTTCAGTAAAAATTACTGGGAACTATATAGATGGCAGGAGTCATCCCAGAAAAATTTGGGATTTTTCTAAGGTCGTTTGGTATTTTCGACATATTTGGTGTTTAAATGACGTTTAAAAATAGATAAATAAATGTTAAATATAAAAATTAATTCTGGAAATATTTTTAAAAATTCCTTACTGTCAAAAACTTATTTGTGCAAAATTTCAGGATCCGAGACTAAACAGATAATTATTTGTGCTAAACAGAACATAAAAACAAACTTTTAAAGCTTAAAAAAAGTAAACCGGCAAAGTTCGCCTAAGCGAGCTGACTGGTGTATAAAAACCCTAAAAATGGACTATTTTCATGAAACTGAGTAATTCAAGTAAAAATAAATCATCTGAAGGTAATTCGGATGATTTGGGTAATTTTACCCGATTTAGTCGTTTCCGGTATATTAAAGACGGAAACGGGCCCCGCGGCCAAACGGGGTGTCTAAACCGAGCTCTAATTTCACCACTTTAATTAAAATATCAATAACAACTATTTTCGGGTCGTATGTGGCCAAACTCATTTTTGAAAACATAAAGACGAATAACCGTGCTAGGCAAGCAAAACGAGAAAACAAACTAATGGTAGTTTTGACTAAAGAACTCTAAGTGATATCACAATCTTAGTCCTGAGAAGTGTATCGGGGTTAACATTGTCCCCGGATCGTGTACGGTACTGAGTTAACAGTGTCCCCGGACGTACCGGTTAACAAGAATTTAAGTTATATTAAAGAAATTGTGTAGTAACGACTTAGGGATCGTATTACAGATCCGGACAGGTAGCCGTGCCAGTATTACATCTCTACTCACCGAAAAGGTGAGTTTTCACGAGCCCCTTTTTATTGAACTGTTTTAAATATTTTCCCGGGGCGGAAAGCATGTTTTTATCAAAGTGTTTAAGTACATGCCGATCGCATGGAAATGAATGTATTTATATAATGTTTATTGTACGGGAATCATACGGTAATGTATTAAGATGGTAATTGTCTGAGTTGCTAATATTGTAAGGCCCGAAACAGTGTTCTGGGTTAACAGTGTCCCCAGAGGTTATTAAATGTATTTCTGGGTTAACAGTGTCCCCAGAGGCTATTAAATGTATTTCTGGGTTAACAGTGTCCCCAGAGGTTATTAAACGTATTTCTGGGTTAACAGTGTCCCCAGAGGTTATTCAATGTGTTTCTGGGTTAACAGTGTCCCCAGAGGTTATTAAATGTGTTTCTGGGAGAGGTTATTAAATGTGTTTCTGGGTTAACAGAGTTTTCACTTGTAGGCTCAGCATAATTACATCATTAATTTATGATTATTAAAATGATTTGTCATGGTTTATTTAAATTAGTGAAACTCACCAACTATTCGTAGTTGACCCGTTTTCTTTACATGCTTTCTAGGTACACCCAAATTGGAATGAGTGATACGTGCTTGATGATGTGTGCTATTTTGTGGAAGCTTAAGGGTCTATATTTTGTTTTAAACATGTTAACGTACTATTGGTAAAACTTATGTGATAACGCCTACTCGGTAATGAAACTCGGAACAATGTAATACGTTTAAATTATTGTAGTGGTGTTTTCTTTATAAGCAATGCTGTTGATATCAGATGTGTCTGTTGCATCCCGTGTACGTTTCGCTGCGGTTACGGGGTGTTACAGATAGATCGGTTCATGATTAATGATAAAGTAATGAACTTGACAGTAAACGGGTTAGTTGGTTCGTTTCGGGTAAAACGAGTAGTGTTCGGTTCGTGAAAAGGACGGGTAACCGAAGTCGGTTTTGCATGAAACTTAGTTGGCTAGTAAACATGGCCTTATTATACAAGAAAAGTATAAACTTGAACGTAAACGTGATGTTGGAATGAAACGGGTAATACGGATGATGATTGGGCCAGGTTAAAGGAAAAAAAAGAACTCGTTATGGTTTATAACCCGTTTTATCGTTTAAATGGGCAAACCGAGTCTAAACGAAAGGTTAGAAAGTAATCGAATAGAAAAGTATTCATAAAGAGTAGTATTCGAATCGAATAGAAAAGTAATTGAATAGAAAGGTATTCGAATAGAATAGTATTCGAATTGAATAGAAAAGTAATCGAATAGAAAAGTACTCGAATAAAATAGTATTCGAATCGAATAGAAAAGTAATCAAATAGAAAAGTAATTGAATTGAATGAACAAAGTAATCGAATTGAATGGTCATTCGATTAGAATCTGCCATTCTATTAGAATGGTCATTCGATTAGAATCTACCATTCGATTAGAACTGTCATTCGATTAGAACTGTCATTCGATTAGAACTGTCATTCGATTAGAACTGTTATTCGATTAGAATGGTCATTCGAATAGAATGGTGATTCGATTAGAATGATTATTCGATCAGATGATATAGTTAGAGGTAGTTAATTGATACTTATAATTATTAAACAGTTAGCCGTACACAGCTAAGGAAGGGTATTACTGTTAACTCGGAGAAGAACAGAACCAGGTGAGTTTCTAGCCCCATTTCCTTGTCATGCTTTTGGAGCTGTGTGCATACTCGATGTGAATAGTTAATACACTTACCTTAAGTGGTAAGTGTATGATATGTGATTGAATTATGTATGATGTATGAATGATATATAAATGCTATAGAAAAGATTGAGATTATGTATGAAAGTTTATGCAGATAAAAAAAAGGAAGGTATGGTATGGTTGCACGAATAAAGGGACCAGACCCTAATAATACCTGTGAGGTTAGGGACCAGACCCTAATAATATCTGTGAGGATAGAGACCATACCCTAATAATATATGTGATGTTGGGGACCATACCCTTATAATATCTGTGAGATTAGGGACCATACCCTTACAATATCTGTGAGGTTATAGGGCGGAAGGCTTTTTAAAATGTAACGATAGTTATGCATGAACGTCAAGAAAGTATGAAAGAATGAACTTAAGAATGTATGTATTAAAGAAATGTGAACATTTTAAGTATGTAATATGTACATACCTCCGGGTATGTATATAAGTATGTGAACGTATTGTATGTAGCCTGATCAACTAGAACTCACTCAGCGTAGATGACTTTTAGTATGCACGCAGGTGAGTAGTATGAGACGGTTGGCTTGACGAAAGGGCACATGGCAGAAGAATAAAGAAGCTGGCATCTGAAGACTTAATTTTATGATATTTGAACTTAAGACATGTTTTATATGGTTTAAATTTCAAGACTTATGTAATGAATGGTTTTTTTAATTCTGCGAAAAGTTTTAATTAACTCTGATATTTAGAACTGTGTTTACGAGTAAACCCAACGTCCAAGTAGGGCACCGGGACCGGGGTATTACAAGTTGGTATAAGAGCAGAAGTTCGAGAGAAATAAGCATCCTATATGCTTAGACTTGAACAGAGAATGAGACTTAAGTAAGAAACGAAAGAAGATGCCAATTCAAGAAAGCCATGTGTCGCTCAAGCAAGCTCGGTAACACTAAGTTGCATGATTAAGTTCATGTTAAGATTTAGAAATATATGTATATGCATGTTAATGAAAGTGGAAGATGAATGATGTTAGCTTAATTGCTAAAGAAAGAATGTTTGTATGCTAGCTTAATTGCTAGGGATAAGAATGTAGGTTATATGTATGTTTACATGATCGTGTGACAAGTAAAAACTAGCACAAGTGAAATCATAAAATGTAACGGTTCCGGCAAATTCAGGTATACCCTAGCCGGAATATACTATTTACGTGTTATTTAATACTAAATAATATGAATTATAATGTGTTTATACCAGTATATAAGATTCACAGTACGAATTATACTCGAATGTACAGCTAGTCGTATTGAAATTACGATTAATTGATTATGCGATCAAACGAGCGATAGTTATTGAAAGCCGAATGAATCGAGGGTTCAATTATAGACGAGATATATGATATTTAGTGATGTTACGAAGTATTAAAGCTTCGGGGTAAGTGGATTAAAGCACAGAAAAAGGATTTCGATTTAATAGTACGTCGGTACGTTAAACGAAACCTTTAATACCAAACCGAGCAAGAGACGATCGATCAAGCCGAAAAAGATGCACGATAATTAATGATATGATGTTTTAAGTTAATAAACATCATGGTTTAAGTTTTTTAAAGTTTTTAAATCGGTTTTATATAAATTTCTTTTTTTAAAGCCGAAAAAACGACCGTTTTAAGCCGAATTAGACGTTTAACTGAAAAACGAACTGAACCAGATTATCCAAAACATTATCCAGATTGCGTAATCCGAATGTGTGGCCATGAATGAACTTGTGGGTCCCACCCCACCCTCCATCCATGTCCGATCGGACCACATACCACCAAAACACAATTCATTTTCTTTTTTTCTCATTCAACCAAGTCCAAATCCTCTCAACCTTTCAAACCTTCATACAAAAACCCAAGTCTTTAATCAAGAAACCAAGGTAAAGATCGAGATATAATCATCTTCATAGTTCTTTCTTGAGTTTTCTTTCAAGAAAATGAGGTTTCAAATGAAAAATGGGTGGAAACCCGAGATAAAACCGATTCTTGCATGATCAAGTGATGTATACAAGTTATACAAGGGATCTTGGTCCAAGAAATGAGTTAAACGAGTCAAAAACGAATTTTTACGGTTAAATCTTTGTTTTTAGTATCATAACCGTAACCATGAAAGAAATGGCTTGATCGTGAGTGTAACTTGCTTGGTATTGTGGTATGTTGTTTGTAGATTCTGTATTTAGTGGTAGACAAGGCGGAAAGATGAGTTTGTAGCTTGTAGTGGCGGAAAACGAAAGGTATATTCGGTTATGTTCGGTTATGAGTTTTTGGGACAGATTGTTGATGGTTTAGAGTTGGGTCATGAAATTTTACAGGGATGTTCTACACATGTAAATAAGAGTTCTGTGAATTTTTGGTAATATTTGGATAAAGGATGAATATTTGGTGAATTTAATGCTCGGTTTTGGCCAAAAATGGTGAAAAATAGCTAAACATCATGAAAAATTCTGGAAAATTTAAGATAAGCTTTTTATATCATGTATAAGTCACACACAAAATTTGAGGTCCATTAGAGAAGTCTAAATAGGCTTTTCGGTTAAACGAGTTCTAGGGATTTCTAGCTCGGTTTTGGTAAAAAGGGGATGTAAAAGAAGATTTTGGTTCTGGAAAAATTACAGGGGACTATGTGGATGGCAGGGGACATCCAGGAAAAATTTGGGATTTTTCTAAGGTATTTACGACATATTTAGTGTTTAAATGGTGTTTAAAAATAGATAAATAAATTTTAAATATAAGAATTAATTCTGGAAATATTTTTATAAAATTACCCACTGTTAAAAAGTGATTTGGGCAAATTTCAAGATCCGAGAGTAAACGGATAATTAATCGTGCTAATTATCAAACTTTTAAAGTTAAAACGCGTAAACCGGTAAAGTTCGCATAAGCGAGCTGACTGGTGTATAAAAACCTTAAAAATGGACTAATTTCATCTAATTGAGTTAAACACGTAAAAATGAATCATCCGAAAATAAGTCGGATGATTTGGGGAATTTTAACCGATTTTAACGGTTTCCGGTACGCCAAAGACGGAAACGAGTCCCGCGGCCAATCGGGACGTCTAAACCGAGCTATAATTACACATTTTAAATCAAATTATCAGACAACCACTGTTTTCGGGTCGTGTGTGACCAAACTCATTTTTGAAACATAAAACGGATATTCGTGCTAGGCACGCAAAACGAGAAAACGACTAATAGAAATTGTGACCATGGAACTCTAAACGACATCACAATCTAAGTCCGGAGAAGTGTTTCTGGGTTAACCTTGCCCCCAGAACGGGTACAGTGCTGGGTTGACAGTGTCCCCAGGTGTACCGATTGATAAGATTAAAGATTATATAAACAATAATTGTATAATAATGATCGTAGGGATCATATTACAGATTGGACGAGTTAACTGATATTTATTGTTGTTACCTACTTGCATGTGCTAAGGTGAGTTTTCACGAGCCCCTTTTACTGAACTGTTTTAAATATTTTCCCGGGGCGGAAAGCATGTTTTTATCAAAGTGTTTAAGTACATGCTGATCGCATGGAAATGAACGTATTTATATAATGTTTATTGTACGGGAATCGTACGGTAATGAATTAAGATGGTAATTGTCTGAGTTGCTGACAGTGTAAGGCCCGAAACAGAGTTCTGGGGTAACCGAGTTCCCAGAGGTTATTAAATGTGTTTCTGGGGTAACAGAGTTCCCAGAGGTTATTAAGTGTGTTTCTGGGGTAACAGAGTTCCCAGAGGTTATTAAATGTGTTTCTGGGGTAACAGAATTCCCAGAGGTTATTGGAAGTATTCTGGGGTAACAGAGTTCCCGGAGGTTAATCGATATGTTTTGGGGTTAACAGAGTTTTCAATTGTAGGCTCAGCATAATTACATCGATAATAATATTATTTTATGATAATGATTTATCATGGTTACTCGAATTGTGAAACTCACCAACTATTCGTAGTTGACCCGTTTTCTCACATGCTTTTCAGGTACAACTAAGATAAAGTGATTGATTACGTGCTAAGTGCTTGATGTGTGTAAGGTTGCGTGCTGGACGTTAGGATACATTATAGCAGATAGAATTGTGAACCGTATTGTATGATGTGTGTATCACCTAGACGGTAATGAAAGATGAGATAATGTAATTTTGAAGTATATTAATGCATTCGGTTTTCTTTATAAACAATGTGGTTGATATCAGAGGTGTCTGTCGCATCCCGTTTACGTTTCCGCTGCGGTCACAGGGTGTTACAGAACTTGGTATCAGAGCCATTGGTTATAAAAAAATTTGGATGTCTTTAAAAGATACCTAAAATATAACCAGTAGCTCAAGTGTTATAGGATCTGAATATCAACTAATAATTTATAGTGACGAGGTCTGGATGAACTTGGATGGACAAGTGAGTTATTATGGTCCGGAACATAATAACAGACTTGTCCGCACGAGGGAATTCAGGGGAAGTCACGGGGTACATTAATAGGTAAAAATGGCAACATATGTGTACAGTATGTAATATTATTTATATGTGCTAATGTGTATATATATATATACGTGTGCATATCTTGGGGGTTCATGTATTGGGAAATAAGACCCGGATAAGGAACCGGGGGATGTGATAATAAAAAGTACCGAGGATGCTGAAATTTCTAGAGCATCGGTTGGTGATAAGTCGGACTTATCGGGTTATAGTTATGATGTTACCAAATCAAATCTCCCGTTTGAAATTAACCAGAAATGTCTAGTAACCGTCACTCCCAACCAAAAACTGATAAATCCCATACCCTACCAACACCGGTACCGCCTATTCTAATAACTTCCTATGTTATCCTTACATCCGTTAGATGTTTACACCCATGTATGCTCGAATAGAATGATTACCTATACACAAAGAAGTGTTGGAATCATTATGGCATAGTTGGTTGTTCGTTCGTAGGAGGTATACTGTGTATGCCGGATATACGAATAGACACGGATATTATAACTCCGTGGTACGTAATCGTTCGGTGCTCACGGTGAGCATGTATCGGTTGTGCTGACATGCAAAAGGATATTGAAATCGAGCATATTAAACATTGATCTTTGTTGAGAAAGGTCTATATGTCAGTTAGTGACAAGGGTTATGAAACATATTTAAACGTTAACCGATGTCAGGTTAAGTCCATATGTTATTATATTTGTGGGACATATATACTAGATGCCGGTATGTGTAATATATGTGATAATATTTGGTGTGTATGTGTACCTGTTGTTATGATTGAGCTGGTAACGAGTTATATGGTGAGATTAGTATTGATTACTGCGTACGGGATGAGTACGGCAGAATGACATAAAAAGAGTAACTCCAATGATGGAGATTGATATGATTCAGTTGATTGCTCAAGGATAGCAGATGATGATACGAATGTAGTATCACAGATCACTGCTAGTGTTGATGCAAATGTGAATGCAGAATTATAGAGCGAGCAATCACATGATTATGAATATTTCAATTCTTAGTGGTATTACTAAGAGTGATAACGTCCCACCGAATGCCATTATGTCTACAAGTATTAGTTATATACTAAACATGAATAGTAGTCGTAATGAATTAGATCCGGTATGAAGGATATGTTTGTTGGTTGTGGTAAGGAAATTATTAATAGTTTACTGATGGTAAAGGGAGGAATAGATTAGCGAGTGGATGGAAAAGATCGAAATGGTTAAGGATATTGGTAAGAGTCTAGAATATTGTGTAGTGAAATATGCTACAGATATGTTGGTAGATTATGTTGTATCGTGATGGAACACGATAGTACAAAAATTATAGTTGGAAAATTATTACTCAGATGATATGGTCAGGATTTAAAATTCTAGTACCGAAGCACTATTATTCGAGTAATTGAGTTCAGAGTTGGAAACTGAGCTATGGAAGATAGAAATGTTGTGTGCTGATCACTTAGAACACGCTAATCGTTTGAAGGAATTGTCATGTCTGATAACATGGCTAATTACTCCTGAAACTAAGCGAAGTGAGCGCTATATCGGGGACCAACTCCATCGATAACGAGTATAGTCAATCCTGTAAAACATACAACCTTCGGAAGGGTTGTGTCACAAGCCAGCATTGATATATTTGACTCTATGGAAGCGGACTGGAAGGACGTTAGGTGAGACGTCAAGTGTTGAAGAAGAGAAATGATAATGGTATAGTGCAAGATGGGCTTTTGAATAAGTAGGTACGTCCTACAACCCAGAATTATACTAAGACTAGTTCTGTTGCGAAAACATGAACCGCATAAAGGGTCCTTCCTTAAATGTGGAAAATATGGTTATCGGCAGGATGAAGAATGTCGGGTGATAGTAGGCCACAGGTGTGGTAGAGATAGACGTAATGTCCCAATTGTAAAACCAATTGAAGCCATGTGAACCGGCAACCCCCAACCCATTCCTGTATGACCACTCCGAACCCAACAACTTCAATAACAATCCACCCAAAGAAATCAAATTATGCCAAACAATTGTATTTGCTATGAATGTGGCAGTACAGAACGTTCAAGAGAAATTGCCCGAAGTTGAACCAAGGTGTAGTTGGAAGACGAACCTCATGACAAGCATCAACCTCTGATCAAGCAAGGAGCAGTGCTTGTGTGAGTAATACGAATAAAGCACGTCATGATCCAAAGGTGGTATTAAGTATGTTGTAGTTTCAAATCAATAGGCACCAGTGATATTTTTACGGTCGTCGATAGTAGTTAATTCCTGTTAATCCCAAAATTGGGAAAGATACCGATTAGTGAAACTATAGAACCCTATACTGTAGAATCGCTAACGGTAAATCCCTAATGGTTAACTAAATTGTTCGGAATTGTCCTATTATTCTGAACGATTAACCTTTCCCTTTTGACCTACGACCAGCAAAGTTAAGAAGTTTTGACGTAATAGTTAACATGGATTGGCTAACTCAACATGAAGCTGAAATCAAATATGAAAAGAAGATGATTAGAAGCTCTCATTCGGACGATGAAGCGATTAGATACAGAGAAAAGTTTACGGTATTATGTTACCACTCTAATCTCATCTTGAGATGTCACAATATTTACGACAATAAGACGTGGTGTATTTAGCAAACGTGATTGCCAAAGTATTTAAAAGAAAACACACAGGAGATATCCCGGTGGTGCGCAAATTTCCACAAGTTTTCCCAGAAGGACTCCCTGGATTACCGCCAACCCGACAGGTCGAATTCAGAATCGATTTAATGTCTCAAGCTGGCCCTGTTGCTAAAGTATCCTGCCGACTTGCACCGTACGAGATGCAAGAATTATCCAATCAATTACAAGAATTGTTGGATAAGATTTTATACGACCTAGTTAGTCACCATGGGGTGCACCGGTGTATTTGGGAAATGAAGTCCGGAAGTGTTAGGATATGTATCGAGTAGGGAGAATTGAATAAAGTGACGATCAAGAATAGGTATCCACTTCTTCGAAGTAAATGATCTGTTTAACCAACTGCAAAGGGCGATTTATCTTTAGAAAAATTGATCTTAGCTATAGTTATCACCAAATGAGAAATCCAAGAAGGGGACGTTGCAACAACAGCGTTTCGGACTCGTACGGCCATTGTGAATTCTTATTCATGCCGTTCAGGCTAACAAATGTGCCGGCAGTGTTCATGGAACTCATGAACCGGGTCTGTAAACTTTATTTTGACAAATTTGTCATAGCATTCATTGATAATATTTTGATTATTTGCAACATAAAGAAGAGCACGAACGACGTTTAAGGAAAATTATGGAAGTGTTAAAGCAAGATGAGCTACGCGAAGTTTTCGAAATGTGATTTTGAATAAAGAGGGCATAATCCCTTGGTCATGTTGTAAAGCAACGGGGATTACGCAAAGATCCAAATAAGATAGAAACCGTTAAAATTGTACCAAGCGCCGATTTTAAGTCTCCCCGACGGAGACGATGGTTTTGTCGCGTATTGTGACGCGTCGCGTAAAAGGGTATGATGCGTGTTGACGCAGTATAATAAGGTTATAGCCTATGCTTCTCGACAGTTAAAAATACACGAGAAAAATTACACTACTCATGACTTAGAACTGGGAGCAGTTATCTATGCACTTAAAATGTGGAGACATTGTCTCTACGATACGAAGTGCACCATCTTCACCGATCATAAAAGTTTGCATCACATATTCGATCAGAAAGAACTAAATATGAGGCAACGAAGATGGGTTGAGTTGTTAAACAATTATGACTGTGACATCCGTTACCACCCGGCAGGGCTAACGTCGTAACCGATGCCTTGAGTAGGAAAGATCGGGTTAAGCCATTGCGAATGAGGGCGTTGGGGATGATTGTCCAGTCGAACTTTTCGGATCTGATTCAAGTCGCTCAACGTGAAGCGTTGAAAGAGGGACAATTGGAAAAGGAGGAACTTTACGGCAATGAGGAGAATTTCGAACAGCGCGTGGACGAAATTCTCTACTTCAAAAATCGGATTTGGATCCTGACCCTCCATGACCTTCGTGAATTAATCATTGACGAAGCGCATAGATCGAAATAATCCATACATCCGGGATCGGATTTGACTATTGATGATACAGATCTCTGAAAGGATGTTGTTAATGACCGAGAGTGGAGAAAGATATGGTTACGTATATTGGTGAAAATTTAAGTTATGCAAGAGATAAGGCTGCATACCGAAAACCCTTGGGAACGCCACAATAACAGAAAAGTCGCCAATGATAGTGGGAGTAAATTACATTGGATTTCGGGATGCAAATTCCCAAGATGTATCAAAGGCATGAGGAAAATTGGGTAATCGCGGATCGATTAACCAATCCTCGCATTTCATTCCAATCAATGACGATTACCACAATGAATTCTTGCCTAAATTCCTGATGGTGAAATGGTATCTCGTCGTGGAGTGCCATTTTCAATTATCTCAAATCAAAATAGTCACGCTACTTCCATTATTGGAAGGCGGGGAAGGAAGCATCGAGAGCTTGAAGCTTTTTATGGGTGAAATAATTATCACCAATTTGTTAAATTGAAAATGGGCGTCAATCAAGCCATAAGATTGGAATTGATTAGAGAAACAACCAATCGGATTTATAATATTTAAGACAAATTGAAAGCAGCGCGTAATTGGCAAAGGAGTTATGCCAACATTCAAAGGAAACCATTGTCGCCGGAAAGGGGTGACAAGGTATTTTAAGGCATCACCTTAGAGAGGTGATATGAGGTTTGGCAAAACCGAAAACAGCCTCTAGATAAATTGGACCCCATGAGAACTATCTCCATGGTTAGTCATTTAGTTTATCAATTAAAGTACTCCAGGGGCTAAGTACTATACATGATAATTTGCCATGTATACGGATTGAAAAGTGCCTAAGCGATGAGGCAACGAAAGTACTAGTAATAGAAGTACTCGTAGAAGACATGTTTGATATCATAACTAATTCCGTAGAGATAGTAGACGGGAAAACTAAACAGTTCGGACATACCAAGCGTTATTAATTAAGATTAAGTGGAAATTCACAGCGAGGACCAGATTATACTTGGTAACGCGAGGGTGAATTCTGAAGGAAAAACCTCCCACCTTTCTCTCGAAAGGAGATAGTGGGCGTGTAAAAATTTCGAGGACGAAATTTCTTAACGGGGGGAGAATGTAACGGTTCCGGCAAATTCAGGTATACCCTAGCCGGAATATACTATTTACGTGTTATTTAATACTAAATATATGAATTATAATGTGTTTATACGAGTATATAAGATTCACAGTACGAATTATACTCGAATGTACAGCTAGTCGTATTGAAATTACGATTAATTGATTATGCGATCAAACGAGCGATAGTTATTGAAAGCCGAATGAATCGAGGGTTCAATTATAGACGAGATATATGATATTTAGTGATGTTACGAAGTATTAAAGCTTCGGGGTAAGTGGATTAAAGCACAGAAAAAGGATTTCGATTTAATAGTACGTCGGTACGTTAAACGAAACCTTTAATACCAAACCGAGCAAGAGACGATCGATCAAGCCGAAAAAGATGCACGATAATTAATGATATGATGTTTTAAGTTAATAAACATCATGGTTTAAGTTTTTTAAAGTTTTTAAATCGGTTTTATATAAATTTCTTTTTTTAAAGCCGAAAAACGACCGTTTTAAGCCGAATTAGACGTTTAACTGAAAAACGAACTGAACCAGATTATCCAAAACATTATCCAGATTGCGTAATCCGAATGTGTGGCCATGAATGAACTTGTGGGTCCCACCCCACCCATCCATGTCCGATCGGACCACATACCACCAAAACACAATTCATTTTCTTTTTTTCTCATTCAACCAAGTCCAAATCCTCTCAACCTTTCAAACCTTCATATAAAAACCCAAGTCTTTAATCAAGAAACCAAGGTAAAGATCGAGATATAATCATCTTCATAGTTCTTTCTTGAGTTTTCTTTCAAGAAAATGAGGTTTCAAATGAAAAATGGGTGGAAACCCGAGATAAAACCGATTCTTGCATGATCAAGTGATGTATACAAGTTATACAAGGGATCTTGGTCCAAGAAATGAGTTAAACGAGTCAAAAACGAATTTTTACGGTTAAATCTTTGTTTTTAGTATCATAACCGTAACCATGAAAGAAATGGCTTGATCGTGAGTGTAACTTGCTTGGTATTGTGGTATGTTGTTTTTAGATTCTGTATTTAGTGGTAGACAAGGCGGAAAGATGAGTTTGTAGCTTGTAGTGGCGGAAAACGAAAGGTATATTCGGTTATGTTCGGTTATGAGTTTTTGGGACAGATTGTTGATGGTTTAGAGTTGGGTCATGAAATTTTACAGGGATGTTCTACACATGTAAATAAGAGTTCTGTGAATTTTTGGTAATTTTTGGATAAAGGATGAATATTTGGTGAATTTAATGCTCGGTTTTGGCCAAAAATGGTGAAAAATAGCTAAACATCATGAAAAATTCTGGAAAATTTAAGATAAGCTTTTTATATCATGTATAAGTCACACACAAAATTTGAGGTCCATTAGAGAAGTCTAAGTAGGCTTTTCGGTTAAACGAGTTCTAGGGATTTCTAGCTCGGTTTTGGTAAAAAGAGGATGTAAAAGAAGATTTTGGTTCTGGAAAAATTACAGGGGACTATGTGGATGGCAGGGGACATCCAGGAAAAATTTGGGATTTTTCTAAGGTATTTACGACATATTTAGTGTTTAAATGGTGTTTAAAAATAGATAAATAAATTTTAAATATAAGAATTAATTCTGGAAATATTTTTATAAAATTACCCACTGTTAAAAAGTGATTTGGGCAAATTTCAAGATCCGAGAGTAAACGGATAATTAATCGTGCTAATTATCAAACTTTTAAAGTTAAAACGCGTAAACCGGTAAAGTTCGCATAAGCGAGCTGACTGGTGTATAAAAACCTTAAAAATGGACTAATTTCATATAATTGAGTTAAACACGTAAAAATGAATCATCCGAAAATAAGTCGGATGATTTGGGGAATTTTAACCGATTTTAACGGTTTCCGGTACGCCAAAGACGGAAACGAGTCCCGCGGCCAATCGGGATGTCTAAACCGAGCTATAATTACACATTTTAAATCAAATTATCAGACAACCACTATTTTCGGGTCGTGTGTGACCAAACTCATTTTTGAAACATAAAACGGATATTCGTGCTAGGCACGCAAAACGAGAAAACGACTAATAGAAATTGTGACCATGGAACTCTAAACGACATCACAATCTAAGTCCGGAGAAGTGTTTCTGGGTTAACCTTGCCCCTAGAACGGGTACAGTGCTGGGTTGACAGTGTCCCCAGGTGTACCGATTGATAAGATTAAAGATAAATAAACAATAATTGTATAATAATGATCGTAGGGATCATATTACAGATTGGACGAGTTAACTGATATTTATTGTTGTTACCTACTTGCATGTGCTAAGGTGAGTTTTCACGAGCCCCTTTTACTGAACTGTTTTAAATATTTTCCCGGGGCGGAAAGCATGTTTTTATCAAAGTGTTTAAGTACATGCTGATCGCATGGAAATGAACGTATTTATATAATGTTTATTGTACGGGAATCGTACGGTAATGAATTAAGATGGTAATTGTCTGAGTTGCTGACAGTGTAAGGCCCGAAACAGAGTTCTGGGGTAACCGAGTTCCCAGAGGTTATTAAATGTGTTTCTGGGGTAACAGAGTTCCCAGAGGTTATTAAGTGTGTTTCTGGGGTAACAGAGTTCCCAGAGGTTATTAAATGTGTTTCTGGGGTAACAGAGTTCCCAGAGGTTATTGGAAGTATTCTGGGGTAACAGAGTTCCCGGAGGTTAATCGATATGTTTTGGGGTTAACAGAGTTTTCAATTGTAGGCTCAGCATAATTACATCGATAATAATATTATTTTATGATAATGATTTATCATGGTTACTCGAATTGTGAAACTCACCAACTATTCGTAGTTGACCCGTTTTCTCACATGCTTTTCAGGTACAACTAAGATAAAGTGATTGATTACGTGCTAAGTGCTTGATGTGTGTAAGGTTGCGTGCTGGACGTTAGGATACATTATAGCAGATAGAATTGTGAACCGTATTGTATGATGTGTGTATCACCTAGACGGTAATGAAAGATGAGATAATGTAATTTTGAAGTATATTAATGCATTCGGTTTTCTTTATAAACAATGTGGTTGATATCAGAGGTGTCTGTCGCATCCCGTTTACGTTTCCGTTGCGGTCACGGGGTGTTACATAAAAGGAAGTATGTAGAACCTGAGGAGTAATGTAAATAGTTAATTACACTTGGCCACTGTGATTGACTACTTACCTTACGAATCATGTGCTAAATAATTTCATGAGTGATAGCGTTTGTGTTTCCTTAGAGATAAGATAGATGACTGATGCAAAGAGACGAGCACGAGGAGGTCGTACTGGACGCTGTGGTAAGACACGTGCCAACCATATACCCTTTTTAAAGAAGGTGTGACAAAACGTTATACGGAAGCAGTAGGACTCCGACTTTAGGCAGTAATGAAAAAGGATCAACCTTGGAGCTTGTAGTCATATACACCATGGGAGTTTCTCAATTGTTTCGCATTACAACTCCAACAATGTTCGCAAAAGCATCAAAGGCGGCCCAAACTGGGAAATCTAAGTGGAAGCAACATGAAAGAAATAGAGATAAGCTAGCTAGAAAGAGTCAAGACATGTCGTACGCCTGCAATAGTTAACTCCATAAGGGAACTTGCTAGGATCGTGAGTAACGAAGCGAATGATGAGAAATCATAGATGATCAAGAAGGACGAGCGATTGTCAAGGTATCCTAGTTGAAAAGGCATGAAAGGATGAGGCTACGTGGTGTAGCGGATATGAAAGGAAGACTCTAAGAAGAATGAAGTTGTGTACCTGAGACTTTATGAAGAGACCACTAGCGATACTTTTGTTAAAGTATGAGAATAATTAAGAATTGTAAGGTAGAACTCATGGGATGCGAGTTCCTTGTTACTCTTATTGTTTGACCTTAAGAGAGTTCGATCTCATTTGGGAATGGATTTGATGTTTGAGTTTGAGACTCATATAGCATGTTAGAGTAAGTTAATAAGTTTTAAGTCTTTGGATGGCGGTACAGTGACGTTTTATGGTATTAAGGAAAGTTCAGGGCTTAACGTCATTTCGATGATTAAAGCCGAAGGTTTGTTAAGGCGAGGTTGTAGTGCTTACCTGGCGTATGTTGTCAAAGCTACGGTCGAGAAGAAAGAAATGAAACATGTTCCTGTAGTGTGTGACTATACAGAAGTGTTCCCAAAGGACGTTCCAGGGTTACCACCATAACGAGGAGTAGAATTCTAGATAGAAGTAATACCAGGAGAACAGTGCTAAAGGAAGGTTCATGAAATAGTTGATGTCCCAACTACAAGACTGTTGGGATGAGGAAAGTGCTAAAGGAAGATTGGAAACTTCTCAACCTCTCAAGAAACTGCTAAGTATGGAATCCGAGCAAGCTCAGACCTCCCAGCAAGCTTTCACTTACCCTAGCAAGGTATTTTGCCTTCCGGGCAAGGTTATCTTCATGGAGTCCTCTTAAGTGTCAATTTGAGCAGGGTTCACTTTGTCTAGCAAGGTTGTTCTTCAAGCCAAGCAAGGTTTATTTCCCAGCAAACTCTTGGCTAAACCAAGCTAAAGAAACCAAGTACTTTGGAAGATATAGCAAGGTTTATTATTAATAAACAGTAGTCCCAACAAGCTTTAAGAAAGTTGATAAAGAAATATCTTAAGAACTTATCTAGCAAGTTTCAACTCCGAGCAAGCTACAGTGCTACCAGCAAAGTCTATAGTGTTACCAGCACACTTGGTTTGTTCAATAAGTTATTTATTAACAAAGAGTTGAAGAGATTTATGAAGAACAAGTTTGCTCGTAGGATCATATCGAGCAAAGTTTGCTATGGTCAAGAGGATTAAAGTCTGCTAGGTGAATATTTTCTAAGGAAAATATTCCGAGTAAAGTTTACCTGGAGAACTGTTCCCCAGCACACTTTGGTTACCGGGTCTACTCGAAGATGACAAAAGCTGCAAAGCTTACCCGAAGACCTGTTTTACACTTAGAATATTTGTAATATGATTTTATGATTATGTATCATTGATTAGGGTTTCTAGAAGGAATGACTGCTGTCAGGGCACGCCTATGACAGACGAGAGAGCGATAGGACAGACCTGATATTATTCCTGATATTGAGTGTGACAGCTGTTCTTTAATACGTATGGACAAAACATTCCTTTCTGAAACCCTCATTGATTTTATTTTGCATTGATCTTTCTATAAATGGAAATATTTTAAGTTACAGTCTGTGTTTGTTACCTTAGTATTTATTAAGCAACATTTATTGTGTTAGGTTGTGTTTGTTTTTGCTTCAAAGGTCTGCAGGAGGGTTATGTCTGTGGGCGCGCAGGCATAAGTTCCTGAAGACAGTTTGTTTAAAAAAAAGATCTGAAAACTGCTTATATGGTCTTAAAAAAAGAAGCTAATATCCAACATCTTCACACTTCTTATCATCCTACCA
The DNA here is from genome assembly GCF_021521415.1 of Bidens hawaiensis. Classification (NCBI taxonomy): domain Eukaryota; kingdom Viridiplantae; phylum Streptophyta; class Magnoliopsida; order Asterales; family Asteraceae; genus Bidens; species Bidens hawaiensis. The sequence continues at coordinate 21,541 of NW_027495519.1, forward strand.
ACATCCAATGTCCACCACCACCACCACCACCACCACCCACCGTCCGCCACCACCAGCACCTACCGTCCACCACCACCACCACCACCACCCACCGTCAACCACCCACCGTTGACCACAACCCACTACCACCACCACTGTCTGCAACCACCACCACCACCTTCCACCACCCACACCACCATCGGTCATCACCACTGCCAGTCACAACCACCGTCCACCACCACCACCACCCACTGCCACCACAACCGTCCATCGCCACCACTACCCACCATCGGCCACCATCCAACACAACCATCCATCACCACCATTCACCACCTACCACAATCGTCAACCACCACCCACTTCCATAGTTCGTACACCACCACCCACTTCCATAGTCCGTACACCACTACCAATTATTTTAGCAGTCTACAAACATTAAATGACTTCTATCTATTGTGATATATATGATAGGTTACTAGTTTTCAGCTTATGCACACGATATCCAGTTTATAAAACAAACAATATTATATTTTCAAATTGCAGACCTTCAAACCACATCTTCAGTTGCAGACATAAAATCAGATGAAATCAGATTGTAGATATTTTTTGTCTTATAAACAAACAACACCTTAGTGTTTCCGCCATTAAAACAATATTGTTCTTACCCTAAATAGCAAGTCATTAACCTTCTTGTCAACACTTAATCGTGTGGTTACGACAGTGGTATTGTGATCAATACATACGAGACCAACAAGTGGTATCAGAGCTGTTCCTGCTATTTGGGTGAAGGAATGTTGCTGATTTTTGCTGATTTGACGATAAAGAATGACGTCAGCTGACCACTGTTTCAATGATTTCTGACATCAGCGTTCTGTTTCTTCATTTCTTTCCAGATCTGCAATATTTGGTGTCTTCTTTCTCTGATTTACTTTAAAGTTTTCATTGTTATTGTAGATCTTGCTCTTATCTGACCAGATTTATCAGATTTGAGGATTTCATCAACAGATCTTATTTTTCAAGAGAGTTTTAAAATTTGTTGAAGATTGTCAACTGTTTTCTCTATTTTTTTTTTCAAATATATTTCAAAAACCCCAAAAATATGTCTGGATATGAGGAGAAAGAGGTATCAACTAACAAAATTCCAAGATTGTATGGACAGGAAAAATTCATAAAATGGAAAGTGCTCTTTGAAGCTGTAGTATGCTACAACGATGTAGAGATGTGGACCTCAATAAAAACGGACCTTATGTGCATGATGGAACAAACAACAATTTGGTTGTTTAAGCAAGAATGAGGAAAGTTGATGATAGAGCACGGGCATGTCGAAATTGGGTTTATCTTGGGATATATTGACAAAGGTTGCTCACTATCAAACTGCTAAATCCATGTATGATGCCTTGTTAGAAATGTTTGAAGGCAACACTGAATTGAAGAATATTAAGAAAGAGAGGTTGAAGCAGCAACTTGACAGGTTCAAGTATACAGACGGTGAGAGACTGAAGTCTTGTGAATGAAATTAGTACAACTGATTATGTGGTGACTGATACTGATTTGAACACCACTCATTTATCATCTTTATCAAAAGAATGGTACACTGCCAGCAAGCTTATCAGGCAAAAACCAAACTATGATGCACTCAAGCTTGATGATGTGATCTGCTTCTTGCAAGCAGCTGAGATAAAGATGATTGAGAATGAGATGATTATGGAGGACAAACCTTGTTTCTAAGTGTCAAATGCACTCATTGCACCAATGAGTAACTTGCCTACCAAGAACCAACAACAAATTTCAATTATTGAAGAACCAAGTGAACAAGGTGGTGATACACCAAGAGGTTTTGTTGCTAGAAATTCAATTAACCAGGGTGGACAATCAAGGTTTAATGTCCAACTCATTGATGATAGTGACTCTGCCTCAATGGCCAGTGGGCATACACCTTATGGTGGTGGTAATATCAGTAAAGGCAATGAAAGCTTTGTTTTCCATGTTCACATACTCCTACAATGCCTTTGTTGCAAAGAACATGATCCATATAAGTGTTGTTCCGGATGATTTTGAGCAAATTGATGAAGATGATCTAGAGGACATGGATCTGAAATGGCAAGCAGCCATGTTGGCACTAAGGAGCAAAAGGTTGTTCAACATGACTGGTAGGTCTCTTGTATTTGGTCCTAATGAAAGAATTATGTTTGACAAGTCAAAAGCTATATGCTACAACTGTCAACAACCAGGACATTTTGCAAGAGAGTGCAACCTGTCTAGACAGTTCAACAACAATTAAGGTCAACAGTATCAGGCCAGAAATCAAAACCAATTTCGGAATCAATACCAGCAAGGAAAGAAACTACAACAACAATTTCAACATTAACCCCAACTTCAACAACACTTACCAACAGCCACAACAGAACAATCAACAAGTTGTCTCTCAAACTCAGAATTACCAAATAAATCATAACCAAAACCCTCCACATGCTCCTATTAACACCAACAGAAACAATGGTAACCAACCAAAGAATCAAGGAAATGTTGCATTGGCTGCTCATAAACAAGATGGTGATTTGGATTGGAGCAATATTAGTGCACGGTTTTGGCGTCTCGAGTTTTTGTATTTATCATATTGTAATTTATTATATTATTATAATGAAAGATATTTATCTTTAATAGTTAGTTCGTTAATGTAAGGTTAATTCGTTAAGGATGTTAAACGAATTAGCCAATTCGTCTAAGGAAATTTCTAGTTCGTTATGTATGTTCCCATTCGTCATGGAATGTTGACGAATGGGGCATAACAAATCAATGATTCGTTATGTTTCCTTATAGAGTCTGTAATGTTAACGAACTGGACTCCAATTCGTTACGGGATGTGTAACGAATTGGGTCCTTCGTCTATATATAAGAGTGTTAGTCCCCTGTTAATTTAAGTGTTGGTTGATAAAGTTACAAACTCTGTCCAAGTTTCCTTTCGATCAATCCTTCGTTTAATCTATTACCTAATATACATAATACTATCAATACATACATACATACATACAGATACATACATACATACATACATACATACATACATACATACATACATACATATATTTACATATATATATATTAACACTAATTAAGAGTATAACAATGAACTAGATCCTATTAAAGTATAATCAGATCTAAGATTGATAATTGATATTATCTAGATCTGAGGTTACGGGTTTCAACAAGTGGTATCAAAGCTTTCGGTGTTCTGTATACTCTTGATTAAGGATTGTTAATATTTATTTTGAAGGTTTTTGGGTGTTATTAAGTCTTATTTGAATTTAATAAAATTAACAATTAAATTTGTGAATTATGGATTGAATTTGAGTTGATTTATGTTCGGTAAGGCTTATGGATTGAGTGTGTTGGTTGAATTGTGAATTTGAATGGAATTTAATTGAGTATGGTTTGGATCTGGGTGTGTACGGAACATGGTATTGATTTTGTCTTGATTTTAGTTTAGTTTGATCGATTGAGTTTACGGGATCAATGTTACTAGATTCGCGAATGTAATACGAGTATTTTGGGTTTTGATTTGGTTAATTTGGTTTAGTATTGAGGGTGTATTACAGATTTAGTAAGTATTGGTAATTCTGGAAATTTTCCAGATTTCTGGAATTTTGGTTTGAAGATCTTCATCAAGTGATTGAAGATTCATTAATAACTGTAATTCGTTACAGTTAGTTCGTTAACAATATTGATTCGTTATACTTAATTCATTGGACACGTGTCTTAATTCATTAGTAACTTTTCTAACAACTTTGTGCCACGTGGCTAAGTTTGTTATAATCGTCTAACTGTCTAACAACCTTGTTCGTTAGATACTGTAGCAAATTCGTCATCCGGATTCGTTACACATTCATCTTTGATTCGTCACTTTGATTCGTCAATTTGATTCGTCAATTTGATGCGTCAATTGATTCGTCTAGTGATTCGTTATTCTGATTCATTAGTGACGTGTCCCTGATTCGTTATTAACTCGTTATAATGTAATTCATTTTGATACTGTTCCTTGTTCGTTATTCTGACAACAAGTAATTCGTGTCTTTGATTCGTTATTCATACTAAGTTCGTCTCTGCTACTGTTCACAGTTCGTTACCTATTTTTCAATATTAACCCTTGAAGTTTGGATTGTTGTTAAATTTGAACTTGTTATTTACAATGGCTGATTTTTATGCGTTGGCATCTTTGAATATACTGATGCAACAAATGTTACACTTGGATGCTGAAATTGGATCTCATTCCAAATGTCCTTGACTGATGAAATTAAGTGATTTTGCTAAATGGGAACCCCGATTTCGAGCACATCTTGGTTCTGTGCATCTCGACTGCTCAAGATGTCTTGATGATGTTTACAATGTACCTATGATTAGTGATGAGACTACTGGTTTTACCCCTATAGCTTTCTCACAATATTCTCAAGAGGAAAAGAAGGATTTAGAGTCGAGATGAAAGCATTTTCAACTCTTACTATGGCATTACCAGATACTATATTTCATCAAGTTGGAAGCATCAAGATCAGTGCTTCATTGTTTCAACATATCAGAATGTGAAGCATGGGTAATATTGAGGAAAGCAAGAAAGTAATGTTAAAATTCCAATTCCGAAACTTTAACTTACTCAACGGTGAAACTGTTAAGGAAATGACTACTCGTTTCAATCATTTAATTGCTGAAATGAACAAGTTAAAGACGGAACCTTCTGAATCTGAAAAAATTGATACAGTTAAAAATGCTTTACCTAGTTCATACTCAACATTTCTAATGGTGTTAAAGGAGAATAATTATTTCAAAAACGAAGATTTGACTGCTTTTGAGTTTATGCAAAAGATTGAAGCTCGGGAATATGATTTGAAGTGTCAAAAGTCATCAAAAGCATTGCTGTCTGCTGTTGATGGAACTTATTGGTCAATAACGTTGGATACCAACTTGTAAGGCCCCGAACCCGGTAGCCATACTTTAACGTCGGATTTACTCATTAACGCAGTTCTTACAAATCGGAGTTAATAAAAACTTTCGCGGAAATGTTAACTTTAATCATTCAATACAAAACACTAATCGTTTCTTTAAAACCATAACATAAACATCGTATTTAAGACATCATTTCTTCCATCTTCAGATTCCAGCCGTTCAATCTATGCCATGTGCCATCCTCATGATATCTCTTTAATCTCACCTGCTTGCATACTAAAGGTCAGCTACGCTAAATGAATTCTAGTTAATCAAGCAACTTACCATACTACCATTACAGGCATTATATATGTATCCGAAGACACATAGTCCACTATTTAACCTGTTCACCTTACCACTTAACTGCCCCTAACCACTTAGCCACTTGTTTATGGAAGCACATAGAGGCTTGCTCTACAGCGCACTCACGTTATGCAACTTTAATAACTAAGGCAAGTATAGGATTACCCTACCACATACCCACGTTATCCCACTATAATAACAAAGTCACGTACAGGCTTACCCTACCATGTACTATCGTCATGCCACTAACACCCTTACTAGACCCTTGCCACTTCTGTCACACCCTACCTCTACTTGTCTACAACACACTTTATATCAATACATCATTTACATAATAACCAAGTTACATCACAACATTTACCCACACTAATAACCACTTGGAGATCCTTCTCATTGGCGGTACGCGCAATATTCGAAGATCGTTCACGCACCGACCAACGTTACCTTCCTTTACTACACGTGCAATATCCGAAGATCGATCACGCATCAACATGCGTCCATTCCCAACATCTATATACATATCATATCAAACATTATAACATACACTTACCACTTAAGGTGAGTGTATTCACACTTCACATCGAGTACACACACAGCTCCGAAAACATAACAAGGAATGGGGCTAGAAACTCACCTGAACTCGGTTACGTTCACTGTTTATGGTTATTCATTTCTTGAGCTATGCACGGCTAACTGAATAATAATTACACGTATCAATTAACTATCACTACTCATCGTATTTCTAGTTTAATTATAATCCTAAACGAACGAGGGTCCGGGGGCAGCGCCCCTGGCAGCATGGTCTAGGGGCGGTAGTCCAAGGGGTAGAGCCCCTGGCTGGGGTCGAGCTGCCAGGTCAGCTTGGAAAAATTTTATTTCCCTTAACTGTGTTAACACATTTTCCATCGGGATTTTAATATATTATATTGTTTGCTAACTCACAAACTTCGAGGGCTCCTTTGAAATTAATCCATTTTTATCTAATTCCAGGGTCCTTTCTGTCATTCCTTCATAGTCTAATTCGTTATCCAGTTCTCAAATTCTAATTCGTTATTCAGCTCTTTAACGAATGGGGATTCTATAACGAACTAGTCTTTTATAAAGAATTGACCCTTTTAACGATATGACCCTTAGAACGTATTGGACCTTTATAACAAATCAGTCCATATACGAATTAGTCCTTATAACGAATCAGTGCATATAACGAATCAGTCAATATAACTAATTGGTCTTATTAACGAACTAGTTTTTATAACGAACTGATCTGTATAACGAATTGACTTTCTATAACGAATCAGAGGTGTTCATTCGTCAGTTCTCCGTTAACGAATTACTTAACGAAGAACTTCAATAATTGTTTCTGCTTTGTTATCTCCCCTTGCCGAATGACATAATGAATTACCTTCTAATTCGTTAAGTCTCCGCTAACGAACTAGGTTTAGGTAAGAGAATGTCAGAATATTCCCGGACATTCTCTTAACCTCGTACATATTTTACGGCGCTGTCATCGCCGGAAAAACGGGCGGTGGCCCAAAGAAAAAACGTATTTTCGCACCGTCTTGGTTTCGGCTAAGATAAAGAGAGAACTAGAGAGGGAGCTTAAGTGTGTGTTTTAAGTGCTGTGTGGAATATGTGAAATGAATGGATTATGGAGAAATTATAGTTTATATACTATGAGTCATGGGCTTGAGCCCATGGTCTATTCTCATTCCTCCTTAACCCAAGTCCATTACCCATATTACTTAACCCAACACAAGCCCGACTCATAATAACTCCTATTTTATTTTATTATTTCTCCACTATCTAGAGTAAACTTTCTCACCATAATTAAATAATATAGTTAATATTATTTTTAGAAATTTGGAATGTTACAAGTCTCCCCCCCCCTAAAGAGGTTTCGTACCCGAAATCTAACTTATTCCTTGTAAAAGGAACACTTCTTATATTCACCAACTTTATTGATTCGCCTTTGTTTTCTTGGTTATCCTTCTTACTCCTGACTTGTAGTCATCGAGTGGTGTTCATGTGTTTTAGCTATCAAGGCAGCTTGTCCATGAGGCCCTCGATGTACCTATTCTCCTCTCGTCTTCCCAAGGGACCTTGTTTTATATAATAACGCTAACGCCTAAGGCGTCACTTTATCACCACACAATTATTTACATAACCAACATGCATTCAAGATTATTCATAAGCCATTCATACAAAATATAAGAAATCACAAGTCATTCATAAAACATAAAAAGAAAATCATTCAAGCTTGTCAGACAATATAAGTTCAAACTGTAACATAAAACACCCCTTAATCAACACTAACATAAAACAACTGCGACGAGCCACTTATTCTCCTGCAACCTTCTCAGCGATCGATAAACCATCCTTCTACGCGTCTCCTCTTCTTCCCTCCACTGCCACGGCTTCTCCTCAATCTCTTGCTATGTGACCTGACTTACCGCACTTGTAACATTTCTGGTCCTCGGTGAATTCACGAGAGATGTGTCCCTTCTTCTCACACCGGTAGCACTGTTTGGACCAGCCTTGCATTCTCCCAAGTGCATTTTCCCACACACCTTGCATGTTTCCTTGCATGAAATCTTTCGGGTCTTCTTCCCCGCATACTCCACGACATCTGCAGATCGTTTGGTTCCCTTCCCACCTCCCTTATCTTCCACTTCCATATAATCCGCCGCCAGATAATCATAAACCACCTCTGCTAACTCAACTGCCGACTCAAAGGTAGCAGGTTTGTTATCCCTGCCTAATGTGCGGACCTTATGGGGAAGTCCCCTGACGTAGCACTTGATCCATTTCGCCTCAGTGCTAACCATATCGGGCAATAGCCTATACATTCGTTAGAATTCGGTGGTGTACTCGCGGTGTGTCATCTTGCCTGCTTTTAGATTCAAAAACTTCATCTTGGCCCTTTCTACCTCGGCATCAGCACAAAACCTTTTCATCACTAACTCCTTCAGGTAAATCCACCTCATTTCCTTAATCTCTTCTCGGGTCTTCCTTTGTTCTACAGTTTCCCACAAGTACATTGCCTTATCTCCAAATGATTGAGTGGCATAACCCACTGCTTGGTCGGGACAACACTCGCTAATTCGGATAATCTTGTCCATTGTGGTTATCCATTGGAGAGTAGCGATTGCATCTCCTAGACCAGTCAGTTTCGGCAGGTCACATCCAAAAAGATCCACGTCGGCAAATTTCGTTCCGACAAAGGCGCAGACGTTATGCCTTTTGTCAAACGGTAGCAAAGGGAGGTCCGGTTCTCGTGGCTGCTGATCTGCTTGTTGTTGTATTGGCTATTGATCAGCTATTGGAGGATTCTGAATAATCTCGTCAACCATAACTGAAAATAGATAAATCTGAGAGTTAGTAAATCGAAAAACAAATATTCTAAATATTATTATGATAAAGATTTGTTTTAATATATTTAAAATAAATTTAATTATAATTCATTGAATATTTCTAATTCGTTATAACGAATTGGTTAATTCGTTGTCATTGAAAGAACACGAACTAAATATAACAAATCACGCTTAAAGAGATAACAAATGTGAACTAATCCGTTATCATTTTCAATGAAGAAGATCGATTCGTTAAGTCATCAGTAACGAATTGGACACGAATGGGTTGAAGTTCGTTAACCTATAACGAATTGGGACCAATAATGTTAAATTTTGACTTTCTGAAGTCCAGGTCAAAATTGACAAGAACACTGACGGTCAAAATTGACAAGAACACTAACGGTCAAACATTTCTACCCAGAATCAATTGCCCAATAATACACGATTGAAAACCTTACAAATGACTCTAATCATGTCGAAAACACATCGTCGACTTATTTGTGTTGTCCATTTTGATTGGAACATAGTAAACTATATGTTAACTGAAGATTATTTAAGAAGTTAAAAACCTATGACAAAATCAATCAAAAATCACTTGAAATGACCATGTAATGTGACGAAATTTATCACGTTCTGATCCTTATTACCTTGGGAATGTTAAGTGAGGATCAAACAAAGGTTTAGAGATGAATGAATTTTCTAGAAAAAATAGGCCAGAGTTTTTCTTTGTGAGGAAGAAAATGAACAGTGAACGAATGAAGACGAAACGGTCTTCACAGTTCCTTATAGCAATGAATTGGCACTTTCTCCAAGATGAATCATCTGATTCGTTAATTTTGGCACTCGGCACGTTACATTGAGTCCGAGAACCACATTGTAGCTGAAGTTAACGGGTAGCCTATCACTATTACTCATAGAGTGATCAGACGAGTGCTGCAGTTTGGGGATAACATGGATAACCTGAGTGAGTTTTATAAAGAGTTGATTCGAGGGTTATTTAATCGAGTGTTCTACAATGGCGACCTTGATATGTCTATGTATAACAAGGCGTACTTGTGTCCCACATAAAAGTACTTATTACATGTTCTAATACATTGCCTTGGTGGACGAAAGGGTGGATTTGACGAATGCAGGATTATGCTTCAATCTGCATTCGTCGCGTTAGTCTTGAACAAGACGTTTAATTTCTCATAGATGATCTTCTATCATCTCAAAGAGAATTGTCTTGTCATGAATTGACGCAATAAATTTTTAATGTACCCACGGTTTATTCAGTTGATCATTCAAGACTGGATTCCAAATTTGGTGATCGATCGTACTTTGATGAATGATGTGCTCAAGTTGGAGCACATGACTGCGGATACTGTCAAAAGGATGAAGTCGTATAGGAGAGATCCTCATCCAAGGACCAAATTCTGGATTGGTGACTTATCTAATCCAGCAGAAGAATGTCCTAATGATGATCCACGATGATTCGGATTCCGAGGGTGAAGAGGGTCCAGGTGGGAACGATGGTAATGATGGAGATGATGGTGATGACAATGCAACGGAAGTGTAAAGGCAAAGAGGTGGCTACTGGTGAGCCATCTAAACGTCATGTGACTGAAGGTGCTGGTGTATTATTTGGACCTCAGGTTCCAAGGTCGCATGTTCCTCAAAGACCAGCGGTGCCGCTTCCTACTAGCACCCTGGAATTGACATTGACGACCACACTCACTTCGTATCCTAGGCTTGGTATGATCCCTCAATTTGTTTTATCTACTTTACCAAGGCCTACTGCTGCTACATCGATGGTCTCTCTAATACCGAATATGATGCCGTCACAGCCTATGGACATCTCGTTCATGAGGCTTAATCATCCTCAAGGCCCTGTGCATCCGATCCCTCCATCTTTCCATGCTCTTGATTTTGATTCATGTTTATGAGAATCAAATGGCGGCCGATCGTCAAGCTCAAGAGAAGATGTTAATTAATTAAAGGAAGCTGATGGATTATGTCTCCTACTGTCAGAAAGAGACAAAGGTGCCCGTGAGATTGTTACGTCTCAGGGGGTGAAAATAAAGGAGTAAGAGGATCTTATTCTGTAGCTGACATGCAAAGAAGATGTACTTAAGAAGATAAAGAATGATGATGAAGATCCTGATGCCTTGGGTGCTGGAGGTATTGATCCGAAACAAGCTCATGGTTCATCCTTTGGTACTGGAATGAGTGGTGTTATTGACGCGAATAAATAGGTGGTTGTTTATCAAGACTCGACGAATGTACAGCCTATCGAGTCAATATAGACCAATACTATCATATTTGTGGACAATATGGGGGTGGTGAGGAGTATGATGAATGCGGATGAGATTGAGGAGGGACAGTTTGTTGATTGGTCCTTGACACGTGAGCAGATTTCTATACTGCTGGGTCTTAATAATGAAGAACTTGACATGTTAAAGGCTGAGGATGATGTTAAGGTTGTGAACGACGAGGAAGTATTACAATATCCGACGATTCCTATGAATACGTCGTTTATTTATGAAGTTGAGGAGGTCGAGATCGAGGATGTGATGGCTGAGGAATACCGTGATTTATTTCAACGATCTAATGTTGATCAGGGTGCTCCTGTATTTACTGAAGAAAATGTTAAAGCAGCTAAAGACCACCTGGATAAGGTGTCAAAGAGTAAAGAGAAGACGTTTGAGTCGAATCCTAATCCATCGATTGAGGATATTCAAGGTTGGTTCGCATAACGATGCAAACGGTCGTGTAAGATTATTGAAGCATACATTTATGTGGATAAAGACTACCTTCAAGGCCAAAGCCAATAAAAGACTACCTTCAAGGCCGTGTCTACTGTGAAAGGTGATATTATTTCTTGGCTTTATGATTCGGAATTAAAGGTCTGCATTGTCAAATGGAAGAACGGTGTTCAGTATTATCAGAAAATCACTGACGTTCTCTCATTACCGCGTTGGAATGTGCGTACCATCGGAAATCGACCTTTCATGAACCATGGTGGAAATCGGAATGCAGAATGGTCATCAACATCTGTTTTTTGAAGTAAACCGCGGTTTCAAATTCTTTAAGCCGTAGATTCCAATCCGTAAACGTACCGATGAGATAGATCCACGTATGGGTTGGAGGAAGCTTGTGCTTAAAGTAAAACCACCAAAGATGATGAAGTACCTACCTGTGAAGAATTTCCCGCAAGGACTTCACCTAACGTTCAACCGATGGTACTACGACAATCGTACTGGTGAGGCAGTCATTGTTCTTGGTAAAGGCTTGAAGACTAACTTTATGTCAGGTCGTTTCGGATCGGATCTTAATCAATCATGTCATAACTCACACAAAATTAATCGTGTTGACAAGAGAGTTAATGACGGGTTACTATGTTTAGAAAGATGACCGTTTGTTAAAGGCGGAATCAATAACAAACATACGGTTGCAATGAATATTCAAAATACGAGGACACACAAAGGATTCACTCAAAAGATTTCCATTTATAACGTTAATCATACAAAAGGATAATCGATTAGGGTTCAGAAGGAATCCTAGGACAGCCGTCACACACAAAATATTCTCTTAATTAATGTGTCGGTCTTATCCCTTTCTGTCTCTCTCTCGTGTTCTCGGCGGCGTGCCCTAATTATTCTATTTATAGGTCTGCCAACCTAGGACAGCTGTCATTCCTTCTAGAAACCCTATCTGATAGTACATATTCAATTTACATATTCAAAAAATATACTAAGTGTAAAACAAGTCTTCCGGGTAGGCTTCTCATTAAACTTCAGTCTCCGAGTACGCAGTGTACTCGGCCTGCCTTCAGACTTGGTAAACATAGAAGTGTACTCGAAATCAGTTTCCGGGTAGACTTTACTTAGAGAATATTTTACTAAGTAAAATATTCACCGAGTAGACTTCAATCTTCTTGGACTTATCAAACTTTGCTCGACAAATCCTTACGAGCAACCTTGTTCTTCTATGATCCTGTTCGGCTCATTGTCAGTTGAATAACTTATTGATAAGGCGTACCCGGGAGTACATACCTTGCTTGAGCAGAACCTTGCTCGATATAACTTAGAGATATTCCATCAACTCATCAAGTATACTCGGACCATAGTTATTAAAGAATACCTTGCCCGGTCTTCCAATTACTTGGCTTCTTGGACTTGGTTGACCAAACCTTATTCGGAAGAGTAAAATACTTGGTTTTGAAGAACAACCCTGCTTGACAAAGTGAACCTTACTCGGATATGCCAAATTAATGAACCTTACTCGGAAATCACTAAAAAGCATACCTTGCTCGGATATCCACTTAAGAAGACTATTAGAAGAAAACCTTGCCCGGGAGGCAAAATCTCGTACTCGGCTAAGTAAAAGCTTACTCGAAGGTCCAAGGTGTGCTCGGATTCAATACTTAGTAGTTTCTGAGGAGGTTGAGAAGATTCCAATATTCCATATTCTTCATTTTGGTCAAATCTCCTCATTTGGGTCAAATTCTTGACCCAACAATCTCCCCCTAGATTGGAACACCTCAGCTGACCCAAAACACTCTATGGTTACTTACACTTAGCAAAATACACATCAAATTTCATAATCGAATTACATAAGTAAAAATTACATAATCAAAGGTTTGTCCGAGGACATTACAAAGCAAAGCCTATTCTATCTATTCTGTCTTTTCCTTTCATTGTAGGCTGCTTGTCTTCTCATCTGGATGACAGATGCTGCTCTTTCTCTGAAGATATTGAGAACTTGGTAGTGAGTGTGTCCTTCTGGTATCACCAAGTCTCTAATATCAGCTAGATCTTCATTGTGCAAGCAGGCCAGATCTGCATCCCTCTTTATCACAGCCAACACCTTTCCATCCGAATTCATCAATGCATATTCTCCATTTTCCTTGTATTCAACTTGAGCAATGATGCCATTCTTCTGTACAGTGTAGTTTGGTCTTTTCATTCTTCTTCTTAAACTTATACACTTGCTCATGTTGGACAGTGGGTCTTCATTTCTGACATACATCTTGAAGTTTCTTTCAGCAATATCCATCTTCTTTGTCTTTGCAGATCTTCTTGCTTTGTTCATTGAAGCTGCACCTCTGCTTATGTTGTCTTTTAAGAATCTGAACCCATTTCCAGCTTGCTCATACAGGTATTTAGATAAGTCATTCATTTGTCTCCCTGCAGATCTGCTTCTGTCCCTGAAATCATAAAGATGAAGTGACTCCATTCTTCTCAGTTGTTCTTCATTGTATTCTCTGAAGTCACTTCTCACAATTATTTCCCTCAACTGCCTACTTTCCATAATCACTTTCAGAGTATTAGTTACTGAATCATAGTAGAGCTCTCTTGGTAGATCCACACCAGAGTGTGGTCTTGTTCTTTGTACTGAGCTGCTCATTTCTCCTCTTCCTCCTTGGCCTCTTCCTCTTGGGAATCTTTTATGGATCGGAGGTCTGAATGGAATTGATTTCTTGGGCTTTTGAGGCCCCAAGTTGAATGTTTTCACATATATGGCTTCCACCATCTCCGTAGGTAGGTTTGCTATCTCCACAATGTCATGTCCTGCTGCCTCCAGCTCAATTAACATTTTGATCATTCCTGGAGTTCTTGCTAGTCCAGCAGGCACAAATCTGCCATTAGAGTAATATCTGGGATTTTCTCCTTCCCTTAATGCTTTTTCCCACTCATCCTTCAGCAGATAGAAAAGAGTCTTCAGGTCCTCTTTCTCCAACACATTAAAGTCTTCTTCAGTCATCCCTCTCTTGTTTATCATTATGTTTCTTAGGATGCTGATCCTTTCCTCATTCTCCCAAGGCATAAATGGTTCAGTTTCTTGTTCAGGTTTGACATCATCTTGAGGGATAGGAATTTCAGTAGGTTTGACTTGCTCTTTTTCCTTCTCCCTTAAGGTCTGAATTCTTCTTTTCTTCTTTGGAGGCTCATTAGGTAGTTCTGTTTGAATTGTGCTCTCAGTATAGACCCTTTTCAACTCTTTCTTTTTCCTTTTGGAATATTGGTCAAATACTGCCTCTTTGCTCAGATTTCTCACAACCTCAGGCTTCATGCCTTTCTCAATCAAATATCCACACCTTCCAACATATTTCTTCTTTAATTCTTCCAGTTCAACCTTATCATCTTGTTTTACAAACTTTTGTGAAACTATCTCTTCTCACTGTTGTATAGATCTTGAATTTGGTCCATAGTGTATTTTTCCAGGGCAGCTTCAGGATAACCTCTGACTTTCAAATAGTTCTTATAATGCTCAGTATTTTTCTTTCTTTTCTCAACCTTCTTTAAGACTTCCTCTGCATTAATTTCAATGTTTCCCCTTTGAATATAAGTCATTTCAGCTTGAGGGGTCTCAGCAGTGGAGCTTGTACCAACTTTCTCACCTCCTTGATCAGGGTTGTCATCACCCTCGTCATCAGACTCCTCAGAGTCATCCTCCTCATCATGTGATAGATCAATCATGGAATCTATTTTGGGTTCATCAGAGGCAGGATGCTCTGGTTCAGTAACATTAACATCAGGAACATCAACATCAGGAACATCAACATCAGGGACATCAACATCAGGGACCCCTGATAATTTTTCTCCTGGTTTCAGTGTTTTTAAGGGGATTGCGCTGATTGGTTCATCGTTAGTCTGCTCAGCAGATCTCTTTCTTCTTTGATAAATCTTTTCAAATTTTCTTTCTCCCCAGTTACCAGTAAGGTTCTTTTTCATGTCTTCTTTTACTTGTTCAACCCATTTCTTGGCAGCCATAGTTGCAATTGACTCACCAATTTCTTCTTCAGGAATTATATCAGTAGTTGGTTCAGCAGCAGTTTCTGATGTTTGACTTTTAGATTGGAACATGCAAACCACTGTACCCAAGGAGTTGTCCACTTCCTCAACCCTTTTCATCTTAATCAATACTTCAATAACTTCTTGATCAGCCTCATCTTCAGTCAGTTCTTTTTCAATGTTGGCTTGTCTGATCAATAAGTCCTGCTGTGCTAACTCTTCTTCTGTCAAGGAATGAGCAATTGCTTCCCTTTCCATTGACTCTTTAATCAGTCTTTCTTTCTCAGCAAGAGCAGCAGCAGCAGCAGTATCTACAAAGGATACATCTTTTTCAACATACACAACAGGCTCATCCTCTGTTGCTATCCCTTTACCTTTTTCTTTTCTTTTTCTCAACTGCTCTTCATCTTCCTCTTCATCAGAAGTTTCATATTCATCAATTTCATTGAACAGTTGATCTAATTCAGAATCATTCTCTTCTCTCTTGGAACTAACTTCTTGATCATTTTCAGGTTCAGTGTTTATCAGTTCCTCAGTAGTATTCTCATTCACATTCTCTACAGTCATTTCCTCATCCACAATATCAGTCAACTCTTCTGTTAGCACATTCTCATCATCATCATTGATTACTTCTTCTCTCACTTCCATTTCAGATTCATCACTAACATCATAATCATTTTCAAACCATCAATATTATCAATACTTTCTGCATTAGTCATACCCACAACATCATCATTTATATTCTCCCCCTGTTTTGGGGCAGCTGTGGTCTTCTCAACCTCCTGCACCAGGGTTCGAATCATCAGTTCAGCATCAGCTAACCTTTTTAACAACATTTCATTTTCATTTGTTAGCTCTTCATTCTTTCTACTCAACTCAACATTTTCATCCCTAACCTCCTCAACTCTCCTCTTCAACTCATCATTCTCCAACATTAGTTCAATATTTCTTTGAAGTGTGTTATCTTGTTGGCTTGAGGGTGGGGTTGTAGGGAATGGTTCATAAGTGGGTTGTTCAGTGATGGATGGGGATTGTGTGTGTTGTGTGGAGGTTTCAGGTTGGTCTAAGTTGAATGATTGAGGTGGTGTTTGATGTGGTGAGGTTGGTGGTGGTGAGTGTGGTAGTGTTGGGATTGGTTGTTCAATTTCTTCTCTATGCTCCCCTGTTCAGGTGCCATCATCTCCAACTCCAAACCATCTCCACCGTCATTTCCATCAACATCATCATCAGAGTCTCCTCTAGCACTCTCATCATCACTCCCTTCTTCCTCCTCTGAGCTCAGCTCAGGCACAGGCATAACAGCTAGATCATGATTTAATAACCAGGGTAAAATTTCAAATGGAATATTCGCATCAAAAGTGTTAGATACACCAGGATTCTTTATTCTTTTGTAAGCATCTGGATCCTGCAGTTTATGAGTGATTCCAATTGTTGGTAAATCTTGTAATGTGCTGTTGAATATGATCTGCAGGAATCTTGGGTACTGCAAAAATCTCCTTCTCTCTGGTTTCTTTAGATTCCCGACTAGCCCATCAAAAATCATCTTGGAAAAGTTAAAGGGCAGATCAAAGATAGTTCCAACTGTGGCATTTGCTAGATCATGACTCATCAGAGTCCATGATCCCTTCCTCGGAGCAAATCCATGAATGATATGATGAATAAGGAATCTGTATAACATCGGAAACAGACCCTTCTGAAACTGTCCCTCATGGACATTTCCTTGATACCCCATCGTTTCTTTGAAAATCTTCAACAGATGCTTTGTATCGAAGCTGATGTGATTGTGATCATCGTCATTTAGTCTTAAACATCTTCTGATCAACTTTTCAGTGATCTGTATCTCCTGTCTGGCCACGGTTGCCTCTATTCGTCTTTCATTACCATCTTCAACTAGCTCTGCTGATCTCCAGAAATCCAAGGAGTGATTTCTGTAAATAGTTGGGCATTCAGTGAGAGCGAAGTTGATATTTGACCGCGCCATCCATAAAATCATACGAGCCATCTGTTCATTCTCTGGTGTAACTTGCAATAACGCACACATGTTGTGCTTTGGCTCGAAAACATACTTAGGCTCGTTATCTGCCATATCTGTAATACATAAACAAACACATTCAAAGTGAAATTAGACATAAAGTTTAATACTTTAGACAATTTAAGTTATAAAAATGAAGAAGAAAGAAAGAAATCTTCAAGAACCTGTTCTTCGACAAATTAATAACCTAAACACATAAACAGAGTGTTAGTACTCGAATACATAATCAAGTTACATAACAATCTAATCGTGATCAGAAAACATAAAATTTTATGCTTACCGAGTCGGAATTAGTGGCTGATAAAAATTAGGGTTTGGATTAATCTTGAATTCGATAAGTCGATTATTTTTCTTAGTAAGAGAGGTTTTGCAGTGAAAGGAGAGAGATAGAGGGAAATAATGTAGAAGAAATTTGCCTAAGTCCCTCTTTTATACATTTTGAAAGTGGGTTTTAAATGCTTTTTGTCTTCTTGTGAATTACTAGCTGTCAACCAGTAACGTTATCCACTTGATATATTAAAAACATTTAATCTCATTTAAAATCATAAGACCTTACTCGAAAAATTAATTTATCCAAAGTCTACTCGGTCTACTTCCACTAACAAACCTTACTCGGTCAAACTTTACTCGAAAAATTTTCATTTTGAATATAAAGTTTGCCCGAATACTTCTCTATTTAAACCATGCTCGATCAAGTAAATTAATTTAAAGTTAAGACATAATGAAGAAAGCTTACCCGAAATACTTGATTTCTTGAGAAATTAATCACAAGGCAAATAATCAAATATTGTTATTAAATAAACATTCTTACTAAGAATCAATTAAGATCCTCACAAAGATTTCTCAAATTCAAATTAAAACTCATCTAGCATGAACCCTAAAAATCATAATCACATTTTGTCATATTAACTAACATATTCAAACAACGTATTTATTCAAGTATGATTGTATGAAGATTGTGCTCGAGCACTCTTTCAAATGTAAAGTGTGCTAGGACAACAATCTGATGCAAAGTATACCCGAATAACTTTCATATAATACAAAGTGTGCTCGAAACCAAATTCTAGCAGACAGTGTACTCGGAAAGTTAAAGTTTTGAAAATTACCAAGTATATTGAGGGAACACAAGTGTACCCGAAATATAAAGTGTGCTCGGAAAACAAAGTTTGCCCGAAAACACTTGTAATTTCAAAGAAATCATAAACACATTATCACAGAGCATGCTCGGAGCATGCTCGGAATGAAATTAAACACACAAACATTTAAGTGTGCTATAGTCTACAATTTCATTAAGCTTGCTAGAAAATCCTAAGTTAGCACAAGACTTGCTAGGATAAACACATTCAATCATCAGGTATGCCCTTGTTCGAGAGAACTTATCATATCAAACCATACCCGAAACATGACAAACTTAAACAGTAACATCTAAGCGTGCCCGGAAAGATTAACCAGTCTTTCCTAACAACATATTCACTCAAAGCTTACTCGGTGTACTCACTTAAGTTCACAAAGTTTGCTTGGAAACACAATCAGCATATAATATGCATAGCTTACTCGAAGCCAACATATAACATGCATAGCTTACTCGAAACAAGAATTTCTTGTTGACAGTTAGCTATTTCAACACATAATCATCTCAAGACTTCAAGCTTACTCGGGATAGTGAGTGCAACAGTGTACTCTACTCGAAAAGTGTAAACACTTCAAAGTATGCTCGAAAATCAGAAGGTTAGTCAGAAATGACTAAGCTTACTCGGAAGGGTTGAAAACTGTCAAACCTTAACCGAAACAACATATTCACACATAGACAACTGTTTTGTACTCGGAAAGGTTAGACCTTACCCGAACATACATATTCAAACAGTTTATGCTCGAGAAGGTTATAAATCATCAAACCTTACTCGAACTTACATATTCAGCCTATTTTAGGCAAAATGCAACACTTTTTGACTTAAACCACTTTTCAAAGACATTTCTAAGTTATGTATCATTTCATAATATAGTTTAAGAGCAAATGGTGCATTAAGAGATCAAATTTCAGTTATACTTCACTTCAAAACAATTTCTTTTATAAACTGAAAAGATCTCAGGAATGGGATCATATTGACTAAGTAGCTTTCTCAATACTTCACTCTCAGCATTATTATGACAACTTAGATAGGTTAACAGCAGGTATAAACTTAGCATGATTTTCATCTCTTTGGTGATATGATTAAGGTTCAATTAACGCAAAATGCATTAATGGTCAACACTGTGCTCTGATGCCTCATATCTCTTCTCAAAGCTCATTTGGCTTTCCCCAGATCACCCCAATTTGACTCCAACCTCCTGTATTTGGTCAAAAATAGTTTTTGTATGACAGAACTTATTGTATTTTTGGACTTTTGATATTCAAACATGTATAGAGGTTGAACGTTGGACTTACAGTTAGCAACATGCCTTTCATTCAAGATGAGACAGATTTTGTCAACATCTTTGTAGTTCTTGTTGTAACCCTCTTGTTTGATAAAATATTTAAAACATTTATCAACTTTTGGTTGATTTATTCATTCTTCCCCTTGTTTTTGATATTTTCTCAAATTTTCTTAAAGCATGTTCTTTGTCATATAAAAAAAATGTTTCATTTTGGTTGACCAAATAACAACAGGCTTGTGTATGACTGGGTAATCACTTTTCGGCCATATCATTCGGAGAGATCTATCTTGAAACATGCAAAACAACTATGCATCTCCACATAAAGATTAGCATATTCATTATGTTTATATCACCTTAGATTTTACATCATCATGGGAAGGCAACCATACATGTTAATGACTATACTAAGGCTTTTTTAGCCTAATTATTCCATATGATCAGCTAAGTAGTCAATGTACTATCATTTCCCATAAAAACACAGTTTAATATTCAATCACCCCAATACCTCTTCATTGTCAGGTTAATGGCTATCCTGTTTTGACCAAAAGTGGTCAACTGGACCAAACATACATGTGAGTATATGTCCTTTTAAAGTCAGAGTTATTGACATAGTTTTAAGTGAAGGAATAAGAAACAAGTCATAATTGCCCCAAATGCATTCAGTTTTCAGGTCAATGGCTATCCTTTAAATCTATAGAGATTTAAGGACCAAACATACACAAGTGCATGTCCTTCCAACTGGGCAAATGACATAATTTTCAGCAAAAACAACTGTTTGAGATCTTTCCCTTTAAAAATCCTTCTTTTAAGCTTCTTAAAAGCTTGAACTGAATAATCTTATCATATCTCTACACCATTAATCAACTTGCTCATGTTTTGACCAAAATTTAGTATTTATGCAAAATTCATTATAAATTTCGTTGAATCACTTAATTTTGACATAAAACACATTTTGACATAAGCAGTTGCATCACATACTCAAATCTTAATCATTCTTTCATCATCAAGAAAAACAGACTGTACTAACATTCAATGTCTATTCTATCTTAACAGCTTCAGAAGATCAGATTAAGAACATATTCAAGTAACCATAAACATGTGATTACTCATGACATTATATAAGCAATTAATCTCACCTAAACAGATTAAACTACTTATCATAATATCAGGTCTGTTAACATGATAGTCAAGAATTATCATCAAATTCAACCAAATTGCACAAATAGTTACTCAAGCACCTATCAGTTAACATCAAAACGGTGACATAATCAAAACATATTAAACAACATATTCAGCAGCATATTCAGCAACATATTCATCTTGTGTAACCTCTTCTAAAATATTCAAGTAGCACATAGAGGTACACAACTAAGCACACATCCTTAATCAGATTTCATCAGAGTTGATCATCCCCAGGGATTTCAAAAGAAAGTTGAACCTGGTTCTATCAAGTGGTTTGGTGAATAGGTCAGCCAGATTATCACTTGTATCAACTCTTTGCATTTCAATCAAACCTTTTTCACTACAATCTCTGATGAAGTGATGTCTGATTTCAATGTGCTTAGTCTTAGAATGTTGCACAGGATTCCTAACAGTAAAATATGCAGCAGTATTATCTATCAGAATAGGGGTGTTTAGAAAGTTCAAACCATAGTCCAGCATCTGATTCTGAATCCAGAGAACTTGTGCACAGCAGGCAGATGCAGCAACATATTCAGCTTCTGCAGTGGGAGATTGACAATGTGGTCTGTTTCTTGCATTGCCATGACACTAGCCTTTCACCCAAAAACTGGCATCCCCCTGATGTTGACTTTCAACTCATATTGCATCCATCATAATCACTGTCTGTATATGCAATCAGATCAAAGGATTGGTTCTTTGGATACCAAATCCCTAAGTCTGGTCTTCCCTTCAAATATCTGAATATTCTTTTCACAACATTCATGTGGGAGACTTTTGGATTTGATTGGAACCTAGCACATACGCACACAGCAAACATGATATCTGGTCTTGTTGCAGTCAGATACATCAGAGATCCAACCTTGGCTCTGTATTCATGTTCATCAACTGACTCCCCCTTTTCATCAGTTATCATCTTTTCTTTGGTGTCCATTGGAGTTGAGGCAGCCTTGTAATCATGATAGTTGAACTTTTTTAGAATGTCCTGCACATACTTAGCTTGGTGAATGAAGATTCCTTCATCCTTTTGTTGAACTTGTAGTCCCAGAAAGAAATTCATTTCACCCATGGAACTCATGCTGTACTTGGACTTCATCACCTCTTCAAACTCCAAACACATATTTTCATTTGTAAATCCAAAGATGATATCATCAACATAGACTTGCACAAGCAGCAAATCTGACCCTTGTCTTTTGTAGAAGAGTGTCTTGTCAATGGCTCCCCTTGTGAAGCCATTTTCAAGTAAATGAGTTGACAACTCATCATACCAAGCTCTAGGAGCCTGATGCAATCCATAGAGGGCTTTGTTTAACTTATACACCCTGTTTGGATACATGGATCCTCAAAACCTGGTGGTTGAGCTACATACACTTCTTCATCAATCTTTCCATTAAGGAATGCAGATTTGACATCAAGCTGGAATACTTTAATGTTCTTTGAGGCAGCATATGCAAGAAAAATCCTTATGGCTTCCAGTCTTGCAATTGGTGCAAACACTTCCTCAAAGTCTATCCCTTCCTTTTGAAGACATCCCAGTGCTACAAGTCTAGCTTTGTTCTTAATCACCAAACCCCTTTCATCCCTTTTGTTTCTGAACACCCATTTGGTTCCAATTGCATATCTGTCATGTGGCTTGTCTACAAGATCCCATACATGTAAATCTCTAAACTGGGCCAATTCCTCTTGCATTGCCTCTACCCAAATATTGTCTTTTAAAGCTTGAGCAATATTCTTTGGTTCAAATTGGGATAGAAAGCAAGAGTACAGACAGATGTTTGCTATCTCAGAATGACTTCTGGTTACTCTTTCATGCAAGTCACCAATGATATTTTCAACAGGATGATTCTTTTCAACAGTAGGAGTTTGTATTATCATATTTGTAGACAAATATGTGTCAAGATTTGTTTCATTGAGTTCAGGTTCTTCAATGATCAAATCAGCTTCTGCATCATGAAACTCTGGTGCTTCATCATTGTGTTGTCTTGAAGTGGATGCACCATTGTTTCCCAGATTCAAACTTTGAAACAAGTCTTGAAATCTTGCAGTTGTTGCAGCTTCATATTCATTTGATTTGTTGCCTGTGTCACTCCCATTATGAACATGATCATTTTGTATATAATGACTATCTTGACTTGTCATTTCCTGATCTTGTTCAATGTCATTGTTTGAGGGGCTTTTTACAAAAGTGTATTCCTTTTCATTCCTAGCAACTTTTTTCCACAATTCTTCCAAGTCCAGTTCTTTCTTCTTATTTTCTTCAAGTACACTGGTCTTGTAGAATGTTTCATCAAAGTCTTCAGAATAAATCTTGAATGACTTTATTAACTTTTCATGATCAAACAGCCATGTTGCACCACTGACTGCGTTGAATTGATTCTCATTAAAAATAATGTCAGATGACTCTATCACACTCATTTGATCTTTCACATAAACTCTGTATGCCTTTGAGTGAGTAGAATATCCAACAAAGAAACAATCTAGTGACTTAGTTTGAAACTTGTTCAAATAGTCTCTAGTGTTCAATAAAAAACATTTACAGCCAAAGGGCTTGAGGGACTTGATGTAAGGCTTTCTATTGTTGAAAATCTCATATGGAGTTTTATCATGCCATTTGTTCACAAGCACTCTGTTCTGAACATAACAAGCAGTGTTGATTGCTTCAGCCCAGTGTGACAGGTAAGTTAGCATCAGCCAACATGGTTCTTGCAGCTTCTATTAGTGTTCTGTTTCTCCTTTCTGCAACACCATTTTGTTCAGGAGTTCTTGGAGCTGAAAATTGTTGCAGTATTCCTTTTATAGCACAAAATTCTTCCATAACTCCATTTTTGAACTCAGTACCATTGTCACTTCTTAGCATCTTCACTTTCTTATTCAGCTTGTTTTCAATCATTGTAACACAACCCTTAATCAACTCAACAGTCTCATCTTTGGTACTTAGGAAATAAACCCAAGTGTATCTTGAATAGTCATCAATGATCACCAAACAATATCTCTTCTTTCCAATACTTGGTACACTCACAGGACCAAAAAGATCCATGTGAAGTAACTCAAGTGGTTGATCAATTGAGTTGATGAGCTTTGTCTTATGAGTAGACTTGTGTTGTTTTCCCTTCTGACATGAGTCACAATGATCATCTAATTTAAATTCTCTTGTAGGAAAACCAATCACATGTTCACCCTTGACCAGTCTATTCATATTCTTCAAGTTCACATGACACAGCTTCCTATGCCACAATTTAGATTCATTTTCAGTGGCTTTGGAAACAAAACATGCACCACCTCTTGAAATAGCATCTTTCATATTCAACTCATACAAGTTGCCATTTCTTGGTGCCATCATCATAATCATGTCAGGTGGGATCACAAACTCAGGTTTAAGATGAAACAATGAGAATCATCAAAACTGACTTTGTAACCCTTATCACACATTTGAGATATACTCAACAAATTGTATTGTAGTCCCTCAACATGAAAGACATTGTCAAAGGACACCTTCCCATTTGTCAATATCCCTTTACCTACAATTTTTCCACCATTTTCATCACTCCCAAAGGCAACTGGACCCTCATATTTCTCTACATAATTCACAAGTGACCTCTTGTCACAAGTCATGTGCCTAGAACAACCACTATCCATATACCATATATCATTCAATGGAGTGGTCTGTTCCTGCACAAAGAGAAATTTGATTAGTTCAGTGATGAGATGCAAGCTTCTTCAACTTGCAACTTGTCAGTGTCAATTTCAGTGGCAGCTTGGGAAGTGAGTGTAGTAGGTTCAGGATCTTCATGAGTGATCTCCAAGTTGTCTGAATGGTCAGTTTCATATCCACACTCTCTTAGTGTCTTGACAAGTGAAGCTGAATTGTCAAGTTCAACTGAGGCAGTTCTCTTTTCTTGTAAGACATAGTCCTTAGTTTCTGAGAAGTCTCTTACATCAGTCACAGCTTCAACTTTAGCTTCAGTTCTAGGTTTCCATGTGAAACCTTGTGGTTCATATCCATGTTTTAACAAGAACTTTTCATCACCAGTGAGTACAGCTTGTTTCTTTCTTTGATATACAGTTTTACTTCTTGATTTCTCACTGCCTGATGATTCTTGTGACTCATCAGACTTGACTGAATGAGTATTTTTGGTAAATTTCAATGACTGGTTTTTCATTATCACCTGCTTTTGCTTCTGAGGTGATTTACTTCTTCTTTCATTCTCAGTCATTTGCATCTTCTTCTTTGTCTCAGCCTTCACTTCAACTCTTGTCTCTATGCTATTCACATTTCCCTTTCCCAAATATATGGCATACTTCTCTTTGTACAAAACAAAGTCTTGACCAAACTATGTTCCATTTGGGACATGAAATGGCTGAAACTTGAGTCTCTCATTACATGAATCAGTATGGTGTCCATATTCATCACATTTTCTACACCACACATTTCTTTTGAATATCTCATGTTCTTTTGGTCTCCTGAATCTTTCAGTTGGTTTGGGCTCTCTTACACCAATTGTCTTTTTGTTTTTCAGATTGTCAAAATCAATTGAGAATGGAACAAACTCAGCCATTCTGATGTCACTTCTTTCCACATTCCCTTTAACAAAGACAACCTTTTTCAAGTTCAGTGGTTGATCATCTTCATTCTCCTTATATCTTGACTTCCTTCTTTCATATTCCTCAACAGTTTCTACCTCACCCACATCAAAGTCTTCCACACTTGAAAACATAGGATAAATAGGAGTGATATATTCTATATCCATTTCTTCCTTATTTACCTTCTTTTTCTTGTTCTTTTCTAATTTTTCCAAAAACTTTTTGCTTGGAGGTTTGATAGCATTGTAACACACATTCTTCTTTTCACTAATGTCAAAAGAAACATGTTCTCTTTTCATATGCTCATTCATTCTTTTCATTTTATGTGTAACTGGAGGATACTTTGGAAGTTGATCAACGGATTCAGGCTTTCTATATTTTCTTCCTTTTTCAGCAGCTTGAATTTCTTTTTCAGTAATTTGATCACTCAGATCATCTTGATCCAACTCATCTGAATCAAAGTCATCTTCAGAGACTTGAACTCCAATTGACTTTTCCTCTTTCATTTCTTTCTTCATAACAAATTCACCATCTTCACTCACCTCAACATTCTTGTACAAATCTGCAACATCTTCTTTGTCTTGAAACACATCTTTGAATTGTTGTAGATAAGCACTTCTCTTTTCTTTGTCAACTTTAGGCATGAAGTTGTTGTTGAATGGTGGTGGAACAGCCTTGTACTTTTCATCTTCTTTTACTTTATTCAGAATTCCACAAATATTTCCAGTTGAAACTAAGTTCTTTAGGAATTCATTTTCAGTTTGCAGCTTTGTATTCAGCACCTTTTCATCAATCACCATCTTCTTCAACCCACTAATTTATGTTGTGAATCTTGTCTGAGCTCTATAGCTATTCATACAATCTTCTTCCAAAATTTTCATTCTTTCATCACTAACAATCTCACTTGCCTTATAAGCATTGATAATGCTTTGCTTCTTAAAACACTCACTTTCCAGCTTACCAATCTTTTCTTTTAATTCATTGACAAGTTTAGGTAAATCAGCATTAGGATCAGAATGTTTCTTAGATGAAGATGCAGAGTCTATGGCCATGAATGCCACATTAGCTCTTCTGATATCATCTGCTATATCTTCCTCATGGTTACTCCAGTCAAAACTTCCCTCATGCTGAGTAGTTACTGCCACATTGCCTCAATTCTTGGTTGATTTTGGTTTGCTGGAATGTTGTTGGTTGAAGGGTTTTGAATAGCTTGATTCTGATTGTTGTTCATTTGATATACTTGATTCTGATTCATACCCTGCTGGTTGTTCATCTGAGGCTGATAGTGGTTATTAAAATTGGGATTGAAGTTGTTGTTTGGATGGAAGTTGTTGTTGTTGGTATTGAAGCCTTGGTTATTGTTGAAGTTCTACTGGTTGTTGTTTCTATGCACATTCTGCTGGTATTGTGGTTGGTTTCTAGGCTGTTGGAACTGATTGACTTGAAAGTTCCTTGGCATATTGCACTCTCTTGCAAAGTGTCCAGGCTGTTGACAATTGTAACAGATATCCTTGGACTTATCAAATCCTATTCTCTCATTTGGACCAGAAACTAGTGATCTACCAGTTCTGTTGTACAGTCTCTTGCTTCTTAATGCCAACATTGCAGCTTGCCATTTGAGATCCATGTCTTCAAGGTCATCAGCATCTATTTGTTCTAAATCATCATGCACTACACTTGTGTGAATCAAGTTTTTGGCCACAAATGCATTGTAGGACTCAGTGATCATAAACATTAAGGCTTGTGCATCACTCCCTTGAACATGCCCTGCACCAGCACTTTGAGCATTTCCATTTCCCACAGAGGCTGAATCATCATCAATCAATTGAACATTAAACCTCTGTTGACCACCTTGACTGCTTGAACCACCTCCAATGAATGACCTAGCAGTCTCATTGTTGTGATCACTTGGTTCTTCAATGATGGGAATTTGTTGTTGATTCTTTGTTGTAAGATTCCTCATTGGAGCAATTAAAGCATTTGACACATTGAAACTTGGTTTATCTTCCTTGATCATTTCATTCTCAATCATTTCAAGTTCAGCAGCTTAAAGAAAACATACTACATCATCCAATTTCAATTCATTGAAATTTTGCTTTTGAAGGATGAATTTGCAAGCAGTATACCATTCTTTTGGCATTGAGTTGAGCAACTTTGTATTTAAATCAAAGTCAGTCATTACATAGTCAGTTGTTCTCAACTCATTCACAATACTCAGAAAATGTTCTAGTATTGACTTCAACCTTTCACCATCTCTATACTTGAATCTTTCTAACTGTTGCTTCAGTCTTTGCTTCTTAATGTTCTTCAATTCAGTGTTCCCTTCATACATCTCAAGGATTGCATCATACATTGCCTTAGCACTTTGATGATGTGCAACCTTTGTAAGGATTTCCCAAGACAGACCAAGTTTGAGCATAGCCAATGCCCTGTCATCAACCTTTCTCATTCTCTCTCTAACAGCAACAATAGCATTTGCATTAGCACTTTCTTCAACAGCAGCTTGTGGTCCATTCTTGATAGAATTCCACATATCCACATCATTATAACAAACAACAGCCTCAAAAAGCACTTTCCACTTGGTAAAGTTCTCCTGACCATACAATCTAGGTATCTTATTAGTAGACACCTCTTGTTCCTCATATCCAGACATTTTCTTAAAACAAAAGTTAAGCTTTTATCGAAAATAGAGTAAAATAATCAGATCTGAGAATAAATTCTTAGATCTGAGGTGTCTGATATGAATAGAACAAGATTCAACAATAAAAATCAAAGCTTTAAGTGAAATAAGGAAAAGAAAACACCTAAGACTTGTAGATCTGGAAGAAAAATGAAGAACAGAGCTTCTGACGTCACAAATCAATCGAACAGTGCTCTGCTTACGTCATTCTTCTTCAAAACTTAATCAGCAACAATCTTTCTAAAAATAGCAGCAACAAGCTCTGATACCACTTGTCAGGTCGTTTTGGATCGGATCTTAATCAATCATGTCATAACTCACACAAAATTAATCGTGTTGACAAGAGAGTTAATGACGGGTTACTATGTTTAGAAAGATGACCGTTTGTTAAAGGCGGAATCAATAACAAACATACGGTTGCAATGAATATTCAAAATACGAGGACACACAAAGGATTCACTCAAAAGATTTCCATTTATAACGTTAATCATACAAAAGGATAATCGATTAGGGTTCAGAAGGAATTCTAGGACAGCCGTCACACACAAAATATTCTCTTAATTAATGTGTCGGTCTTATCCCTTTCTGTCTCTCTCTCGTGTCCTCGGCGGCGTGCCCTAATTATTCTATTTATAGGTCTGCCAACCTAGGACAGCTGTCATTCCTTCTAGAAACCCTATCCGATAGTACATATTCAATTTACATATTCAAAAAATATACTATGTGTAAAACAAGTCTTCCGGGTAGGCTTTTCATTAAACTTCAGTCTCCGAGTACGCAGTGTACTCGGCCTGCCTTCAGACTTGGTAAACATAGAAGTGTACTCGAAATCAGTTTCCGAGTAGACTTTACTTAGAGAATATTTTACTAAGTAAAATATTCACCTAGTAGACTTCAATCTTCTTGGACTTATCAAACTTTGCTCGACAAATCCTTACGAGCAACCTTGTTCTTCTATGATCCTGTTCGGCTCATTGTCAGTTGAATAACTTATTGATAAGGCGTACTCGGGAGTACATACCTTGCTTGAGAAGAACCTTACTCGATATAACTTAGAGATATTCCATCAACTCATCAAGTATACTCGGACCATAGTTATTAAAGAATACCTTGCCCGGTCTTCCAATTACTTGGCTTCTTGGACTTGGTTGACCAAACCTTACTCGGAAGAGTAAAATACTTGGTTTTGAAGAACAACCCTGCTTGACAAAGTGAACCTTACTCGGATATGCCAAATTAATGAACCTTACTCGGAAATCACTAAAAAGCATACCTTGCTCGGATATCCACTTAAGAAGACTATTAGAAGAAAACCTTGCCCGGGAGGCAAAATCTCGTACTCGGCTAAGTAAAAGCTTACTCGAAGGTCCAAGGTGTGCTCGGATTCAATACTTAGTAGTTTTTGAGGAGGTTGAGAAGATTCCAATCTTCCATATTCTTCATTTTGGTCAAATCTCCTCATTTGGGTCAAATTCTTGACCCAACACTTTATTAGAGTTATCAATCCCATGTGGCTCGTTAACTTATCCCACGTGCGGTTCAAAGATAAGATATTGATTGAGCGCCAAGAAGACTATGACCGAGCTATGCAATTCCAACCTGTAGTGCGTGTGTGTCACAAGTTTGGGATTCATATTTGTCGAGATTGGGTGTCGAAGAGTTTCAAGTAAAGTAAAGACAAAGATCTCAAGACGAGATGGTGTTTTTAGTGCACGGTTTTGACGTATCGAGTCTTTGTATTTATCGTATTGTAACTTATTATTATTATAATGAAAAGATATTTATCTTTAAAAGTTAGTTCGTTAATGTAAGGTTAATTCGTTAAGGATGTTTAACGAATTAGCCAATTCGTCTAATGTAATTTCTAGTTCGTTATGTATGTTCCCATTCGTCATGGAATGTTGACGAATGGGGCATAACAAATTAATAATTCGTTATGTTTCCTTATAGCGTCTGTAATGTTAACGAACTGGACTCCAATTCATTATGGGATGTGTAACGAATTGGGTCCTTCGTCTATATTTAGGGGTGTTAGTGCCCTGCTAATTTAAGTGTTGATTGATAAAGTAACAAAACTCTGTCTAAGTTTCCTCTCAATCAATCCTTCATTTAATCTATTACCTAATATACATAATACTATCAATACATATATATATATATATTAACACTAATTAAGAGTATAACAATGAACTAGATCATATTAAGGTATAATTATATCTAAGATTGATAATTGATATTATCTAGATCTGAGGTTATGGGTTTCAACAAGCAATCATGCTGATGATATAAGCAAAGCCAATGTTGCACTGATGGCTCAAGCCGAGAATGAAGCTCGATCTTCTTCAACACAGGTACATTCAATCTCAACATCTGAATGTAAGATTAAATATATAATTATATATATTTATATATGGCCATTGTAATCATTTATATTATAATAGATC
Organism: Bidens hawaiensis; assembly: GCF_021521415.1. Classification (NCBI taxonomy): domain Eukaryota; kingdom Viridiplantae; phylum Streptophyta; class Magnoliopsida; order Asterales; family Asteraceae; genus Bidens; species Bidens hawaiensis. The sequence continues at coordinate 52,254 of NW_027495519.1, forward strand.
AAAATATTAACTATACCTTATTATTAGTTTGGTAATTGTTGATGGACCATATTACCTATCATCATCGGACTCAGTATATCCCACCAATAGCAATGCTATGGTAGGGTCTGAGGAGGGTAAGATGTAGACAGCCTTACCTTTATCCCATAGGGATAGAGAGGCTGCTTCCGGTGAGACCCCGGCTCGATAGTAGTTTTGCATCAAGCCTTGGACATAAAGCACATAGCACTCAATCATCGGGACACCGGCTGATCGGTGCATGTGCCCTTGTCTTTCGGCTATCAACGCCGCCACTTTTAAAATTATTTTCACGAGATTAGTAAAATAACGTCAAAATTAGTGCAATTTTACTTTTGCCCACCCGAGGGTTCACACATATATACATTATATGCGCGCACCGCAACAGAGCGTATGGACCATATTACCTATAATTAACTAATAAAGGGTTTCCCGTTTGGTGTATATAAATAGATATTAATGTTAGCATCATAACTTAATCTCACACACATACAATTTTGTGTGCCTCCTCTCTCCTAAACCGGGTTCCTCTCAAGAACCCTTAGACCATCCTTAACTATACATCCTAGAGGGGAACTCGATCAAGATGACAAACATGTCGACTAAATCATACCCTGCTGCGGTTACTACTTTCTCTGTTGTAACAGGTTCACAGATCTAATATTTATCATGTTTTCTATTACTTACATGAAGAACTGATCAACATGTGGCATCCGAGTGATGTTGATTAATCAATTCTTCATGTTTTCCCTAAATCTGGAATTGAAATCGAAAAACATGAAATTTTAATTAATACCCTAATTTTTTTCAGTTTTCTGTTTACATGTTTTGTTAAGAAAACTGGTTATTGATAAAATTCATATTTAAAACTCTAATATATTCGAAATTTGTTAAAAATATGTTAAAGATTTTGATTCCAGAGAAAACTGACTAAAGATGTTCTTCATGTTCATCATAAAAACCGAAGAATCGTCCTTATTTTGGATGAATCGTAGGAATAAAATATGTTGTTTCCAATTTTGATTAATTTTTATCTATTAAAATTTTTGAAACATGATATAGTTTATCAATAAAAGATTTCAAAATCTTGGCTAATTTTAATTAAATCTATTAAATTTGGAAACAAGATAATCCATTAAAATTCAAAATCCATCTTTATCATAAATTAGTTTATGGGATTTAAAAATAATTGATATCATAAAATAATTTATGGGTTAAAAATAGTTTATAGGTTAAGGATTTAAAATTAAATTTCAGTTTTTTTTCTTTCTAAAATGGTTTTGGTTTACCAAAATCTCGAAAACCTTATAAAACCCGAAAAACTTTCATAATCCCGAAAAACCCCTAAAAGTCGGGCTCACTAAAATTCCCGAGAACTCATAATTCCAAATAACTCAAAAGTCTCGATAACTAATTTCCCGAGAACTTTATTCATCTTATAAGTTGTTCCTAATTAAATGTTTTGTAAACAATTAAATCTTATAAAATGTTACAAAACATAAAAAGCTTAACTTGAGTGAATTTTGATGTATCACTTCTACCCAAAGGTGATGAGTTACATTTATCATATCATTCAAGTCTAACCGAAAGCTTTTGTTAATTTTTGCCTAACATGATACAAATGTTTCACTTTTTCCCAAATGTGATGTGTTACATTTTTATCTAGCAAAACTAGCATGTGCATAATTAAAATAATTGTCTCAATTCTGCCCAAAGGTGATGTGTTACAATTGTTTTGCACATATACTTAAATAAATTTTAATTCTGCCCAAAGATGATTTATTTTTTGTTTAACTGGTACTTTTAATTATAGTCTATTAGTTTGATGTTAATAATAGACATATCACATTTTTAATAAAATATAATGATCCTCACGTTAATGATCCTTCATTAATCTAATGAAAAAAAATTTAGTACATATTATTTAATATCCCATAACATTACTCACTATAATTTTCTTCTATAAATAACTCTTTTATCCAAATCATCCACTATAATATTAAAACATAATATAAGTTTTACATCATAAAGAGTTTCAATAATATTTAGCTCTTCTCAGTTTTAATCATCCCTTAAGACATGATATGAGTCTCCTACTGTTATTTCTAAAAACAATCATTTCTTTAAAAACTAGAGCATAAAAAATATAGAGTCAATCATAATGTCTCTTACGATAATGATAATCAAACTTATATAAATAAATGCTATCACTAGAGTTATTGTAGATTTAGTCTTTCCTAATACTAATCAAAATAACTCCTAAGATTCATGCACTCCTTAAAAGTTCTAACTATAAGGTTAAATGACATTACTGAATACATCATAATGTATAATACCATGACCCATAAAGTTAAGGGCTCATGCATGGAAATACGTACACTTTTCTAATGCATTACATACTAAAATTTTCTATTATTACAATTTTTTGCCTTAAGTATCAACTATAACACTCATAAGTACAAAAGGAAACGAGTACGTTGATCAGCAGCATATGTACAAGAAAAGAAATGTATGGTACTGAAATAAGATGTTATTCAACTCACACCACTAAGACCTAAAGAGGATAATTCTAAGGTTCATAGACAAAATATAAGTATTACTTCCAGCTTTAAATTCTTTAAGGAGAAGTCTCATTGCAAAAATGTGCCATTAGATTAGGCATAAGAAACAAGACTATCCATAATTAAAAAGAACAACCGGCTAAAATTGATAGTTGTATAATATTAATGATATTTATGTATGTTAATCCTAATATTCCCATTAACATATGATTGGTTGAGTCTACTTCTATATGTTTACCCGAAATCAACAAATAACTAACATGAGTGTTAGTGACAAATTTAAATGTTAAGGTTATTAGAACCATCAAAAATTGTCTTCTAATTACGTTTTATGATACCTTAAATATTCTGGAGATTAATCAGAATTTATTATCAATACTTAAGCTATATTATGACAGTTGTGAGGTTTGCATAGCCAACATAAAGTCACTCTTACATTAAACTCTCGTATTATTTGTTATTAATATCTGGATTAAAACATTTATAAAAATAGAATTAGATGACACTACATACTTTCACAACTTTTGTTATCATGCAAATAAGAATTTAACAAAAGACAAATGAGACTTATAAAATCCATCCATTAAAACCATATTTCATGAGAAATCATGACATGGTTTATGAGGGTGATTTTTCATCTAATCTCATTCTTAGTGATTTTAATCATGTGTTAGATGACCTAAACATTACTTGGCTTAAGGAATAAGTATAGGTCCACCATAAGTTATATTTTACTGACATTCGTGGAACTTATTCAAAAAGGAATATTTAGACATAATTCTTTTATCATTTAAAAGGCTATTTACTTGTATCAAATTTGTCTTTTATGGTCCATGTTCTTAAAGTGATCCATTCATATATACTTAATACGATTTCTTCTAAAAATGACCTAAGTTTATTATGACATCTGGACGCTAATGAAATCAAATCAAGTCTAACATATATATGACAAATTCCCATGTCACGTACATCATTGAAACTTCTCTTATATTTTTTTTAAAGATATTAAATATCAGTGGGAGCTTAAGTGTCTCAATCATAACTTACAAGTTTTGTAAGAGATGGTGGAGTGAAAACTTAATAATATATCAATTACACCTCTTGTACAAGACACTGCTCCATCACAACATTATTCCATCAAAACTTATCTCTTTAGAATTTACTACTACTCTTACAAAAGTTTCATTGTTGCTTAAACGTGGGCAAATTCAGATTTCTTACTAAACTAATCCTCACCAAGAGGCTCTGCAACAACTTATATTATTAACTTTTTTCTCTGTTAGAATCTATTGCTCTTTAAATATATATATATCCTAAGCATTCTAATTTCCTAAAGGTTTTTAAGGTCAGTTGGAGCAGTAAAAGTCCTTATAACTACTTGTCAAAAGTACAAGAGGTGGGAGAAGAGAGTCATTAAGCTTTACTCCAAATACACCTCTTGTACATCATATTGCACCAACTGTTACAAATTTAGAATCTTGAAAATTGATAGCAAACTAACGAAGAGCTAATATATAAAACTGAGACTTTAAATTACCCAATAATCAACTTAGGAGGCCATCTAGGTTTTAAAACCTACTGACATTGATGATTATGTAACCTCCTTAACTAAAGTTGAAATGGATGTTGGAAAGTTTAATGATCCTACTCCTTTGAATTAAACCATTAAATCAATCAATCAATCTTCTGAATGGAATAAAGCTATTATTAGCAAAATTAACTCCATAAGTCAGAATAACATTTGAGATTTGGTTGATTCACCTAAGAGTGTTCATAACTAAACTAAATCCCAATATAAAAAAAGTTAAGACATTAAGAAGGATGATTGGTTGTTAAAGGTTATATTTAAGGAGAAATAAATTATCAAAGAATCTTCTTACCTATATTATAAAATATTTCTTTAGGTATCATTATTGTTCTAGTAGCTTATAATAGTTAAGAGCTACATTAGATAAACATTAAAACAACTTTCCCTAACAATCGGCTTACATACTTATTTGTTCATCAACCAACCTAAAAGTTATAAACTGAAGGTTAAAGAACTTTTCGTCTATAAGTCAATAAAATCCATATATGGGTTAATGCAAACATCAAAATGTGATGAAATCTTCATACAATTATTTTTATCAAAAACCAAGTGGATTAATGTACCTACCTCAAGATGAGTGGGAGCAACTAAAAACATGGCACTCTGTTGACAAGTATATGTTACATAAGTCTCAGAGATATGATAGATCTCAGAGATATCCCTTACGTAATATATATCATAAAATTATGAGATAGACCCAAAGGAACGTTAGTTTTGTTCTATAAGTTTTACCTTAAATAGGTCCTTACACATGTAACAAACAATATTGATCTATTTAGATAACAATAGGATCATTGAGATTATTACCTTATGCTTTATTAAGTAGAAGCCTTATGTAGGTTCAAGTCTATACTTGTTCAGATATTACTCAAAATTGAAACACACTAGATATGTCTAGATGAATGTGAAGCATCTAAAAGAGTATCAAAATATTTTTAAAAGAAACGAAAGACTATATTTTAAAATAAGAAATGAGAATTCAAACCGATAGATTACTCTAAAGTTTGTTATATTCAAAGATAACATAATGTAAATTTCGGGATATATTCTCATGTCGGCAGATAAACCTATCTCATGTAGGAGTCATAATGAACTGATACAGCTAAACATCATGATACCATTTGGGTTATAGTGGACCGTTTAACGAAAAGTGCTCACTTTCTTCCTATAGGAGAGGCCATCTCATCAGAAACGTTAGCAAGTGTGTTCATAAAAGAGTTTGTGGCTAAATATGGGGTGCCGCTATCAATCGTGTCTGATAGAGATACTCGCATTACTTTGTGGTTATGGAAGAAGTTCCATGAAGCTATGGGAACACGACTGAATATCAGTACGACGTATCATCTTCAAACAGATGGGCAGTCTGAAAGGACTATCCAAACCCTTGAGGATATGCTACGTGCTTGTGTTTTAGACTTTGGAGGAAGTTGGGATAATCATCTGCATATGGCAAAGTTCTCTTATAACAACAGCTACCACTTGAGTATTGGTAGGCCACCGTTTGAAATGTTGTATGTTAGACGTTGTAAAACCCCTGTATGTTGGGAAGAGATCGGTCAGAAAGAGATTGGAAGTCTAGAAGTTGTGCAAGAAACCTCTTCAAGGTTCGATCAGATTAAGGCAAGAATGAAAGCTGCTCAAGACCATCAGAAGTCCTATGCTAATAAGTGGCGATGACCGATTGAGTTTAGCGTTGGTGACAATGTGATGCTCAAAGTCTCGCCTTGGAAGGAGATTATTCATTTTAGGAAGAGAGGAAAGTTGAGTCCAAGGTATATTGGATCGTTTAAGATCATAGATCGTGTTGGTGAAGTAGCTTATAAGCTGGATTTACCCGAAGAGTTAGAAGAGATCCACTCCACTTTTCATGTTTCTCACTTGAGGAAATGTCTAGTTGATGACACGTCCCACGTGCAGTTAGAAGACATAGAGGTTGATGAACAATTGAACTACATCGAAAGCAACATGTTGAGATAGTTGTCCATAAGGAAAAGCAGTTTCGTCATAAAGTTATTCCTTTAGTGAAAGTGACATGGAAGCATCGCAAAGGTTCAGATGTTACCTGGGTAGTTGAAGTTTTACCCAGGCTTGTTTAGGTAAGAGTTAGGTTTCGGGTACGAAACCTATTTTAAGGAGGGTAGACTTGTAACATCCCGAAATTTCTAAAAATGATATAAAATATTATTTAATTATGATAGTAAAGTTTACTTGAGTTAGTTGACGAAATAATAAAATAATAAACATGGAAGGTTAAGTAGGCTTTAAAGATGGAATTAAATATGGACTAAAAAGGAAAGATAGGCCTAAGGTCCATGGTCTTAAGGGAGTATATACACCCCTTAAACCCTAATCATTTATATTTTCATCCATCTCTACACCATAGCCTACACCTTAAAAAACACACACTTCTTCAATTCATATTTTTGAGAAAATAGACCACAAAGACACGACGATTCAATTACATCCTCATTTATTAGAGTCACTATATCTAGTTACGAAGCGGAAAAAGGTCCCAATTTAATAAATTTTGCTATATTATTATAAAGACTTCAACTTATACCAATACATGTTTACAAAATGTACTTAATAACTTATTACCCACACATGTGGTTTTACACATATCCAGATGACATTTTATAAAACAATTTGTTTAAACGAATCCTAGACCTTAACACGAGCCTTCTACCACGAAGCTTTACCTATGATAATTCACTCAACAAGAACACTAATTACTTGGTTCTTGTACCGTCTCGATTAATTGTCCACCAGACATAACTGTATCGTCCACCATTTCCTCTTGTTCCAGACATCAATCTTCATGCTCCTATTCAAAGTCCAAGTTAAAATACAAACTTTAACTAAGGCAACACACATCACAATTAGTATTTATAATACATAATATGTATATAAACCAACTTACTAAACCAAAAACTTTCAAAATATGAAGAACCCAAGTTTGTCTCATAATATATCCACTCTATGAACAATCTCCTTGCAAAATCTACAACCATTAAGTTCACCAACGAGTCATACAATTAAAACCATTTTAGTTATATCACTTGTAAAAAATTATACGAGCTAAATATAATGGCCCAAACCCATTTAACAGAAGGTGGTCCACAGTGACTCACAGAACCCGAGTAACCAAGGATTTATATTTAGTAGAATAGGCTTTGCGATTCAAAAGGGGATAGCGGCGCAGCTTGTTGCTCGCTTACCCATTATCCAGATGTATCTCGGTTTGTGTTATATAAAAAGATAAAATTTGATTAAAAAAAATTAACAATGCCATTATTCTCATGTTTCCATTAACATAAACTTGTAATTAACTAAATGAGGGTCATTGGTATTTCACCACTAATATACCAATTATAGTCATATAAGTGATAACAGTTATTACAAATATATACTTAACTAACAGAAAAATGCATATTTAAAATTCCCTCCATATAAAATACGCCAAACGGGTTTTCGATTGGTTTCTTATAATTTTACATAAACTACAAGGTTCAGTTTAAAAACATATTTGCGCAGCTGTGGAAATCCCATGTTTACCCCCACTTACTTTAGGTAATTCATTTGAATCTATAAAGCCCAGTAAAATAGACTCATAGACCTTTCCGTCGATATAAAATACGCCCTAATCGGACTTCTGGTTAATTTTCTATGAATTTTTACATAACGGTTAAAATCTGGAAGTAAGCTTAATTTTCAACTCGTTGGTATCTCGACCCATTATCAGTTCACACCCCCTTTTCATGTGTTTAAACCACCAAGTTATCGTCAAAACAATGTGAAATTGATACGATAAACCACTCTTCATATTTTAATGTGAAAACACCAAAAATACTAGTTCTAGGCAAGAATGACTTACTTTAATTTCAATATTGAAGAACCTTTCTCAAACTACTATCAAATTAACACTTTGGATGACCAAACAAGGAATCCTTGAATACCATGCTTACCAACTCAAGTAGCCTTTATGAATATAATTAAATGTAAGATTCACTTGCCTTAGCCAATAGGATTTATTAGAACTCGGAATGATCCACCGATCCGTTAACCTCCAAGCTTTGACTTGGTGTAGGTAGTGTCTACAACGAATCTAGAAGATCAATTGCCATGCAATTTTACTTAGATTCAAGAGATTAGATCAAGAAATTTGGTTCCCATTCTTCTTCCTTGTTCTTGTCGACAAATACACACCCACACATGGAATCTGCCATTTTTCATATACATTTGACTATTTAGTCAAATGTTAAAATCCATATTTCCCATTTCAACCCTTCATCTTATGAAAATTAGTAATATGACCCATTATATTTAACATGAATGCCTTTTATCTTTATAAGAAATTTCCATCCATTAACTACGTCTACTGCTTATAAAAGTTATAATATTATGGGTTATTATTATAACTAGTCACGAATCGGGATGTTACAAATTTTCAAAAAATCTAACCGTCAGATCGGTCTCAAATTTTAAATGAGTGTTCATGGCATATAAATGAAGATTTTCGCTGATCAGATCTTCAATCAGAGGTCGGAAAGTCTAATTTTTATTAGCAAAACCGTAACAGCGAAAAATGGAGTTTTTTGGAAACTGTTTCAATTTTCCGGAGACTGTAGCCGCGGATTCCGGTGGCAGAAGTGGGATGTCCTGGTAGATCTAGGCAACCAGGTCACGTGGCTGCTTGAATCACTCAAATCAGAGTTCATTTGATATGGCTTTGAGCTTCTCGAGTGATTTCAGACATAAACCTCAAATGTACGTTTTTATTAAAAAACAAGTTACTTTTCGTGCACGGATTTGTATGAAACTTGGTAAGATGATAGATCAGGTCATAATTGATGATAAAGTAATGAACTTGATAGTAAACGGGTTAGTTGGTTCGTTTCGGGTAGAACGAGTAGTGTTCGGTTCGTGAAAAAGACGGTAAACGAAGTCGGTTTTGCATGAAACTTAGTAGGATAGTAAACATGACCTTATTATACAAGAAAAATGTAAACTTGAATGTAAACGAGATGTTGGAATGAAATGGGTAATACGGATGACGTTTGGGCCAATTTAAAGGACAAAAAAGAACTCGTTGTGGCTCATAACCCGTTTTATCGTTTAACGAGCAATACGAGTCTAAAGGAAAGGTTAGAAAGTAAACGAATAGAAAGTAACCGAATAGAAAAGTATTCAAATAGAATATTATTCGAATCTAATAGAACAGTTTCTGAATAGAAAAGTATTCAAATAGAATAGTATTCGAATTGAAAAGAAAAGTAATCGTATAGAAAAGTACTCAAATAAAATAGTTTTTGAATCAAATAGAAAAGTAATTGAATCGAATGAAAAAATTAATTGAATCGAATGGTCATTCGATTAGAATGGTCATTCGGTTAGAATCTACCATTTAATTAGAATTGTCATTCGACTAGAACTGTTATTCGATTAGAATGGTCATTCGATTAGAATGATGATTTGATTAGAATGATTATTCGATTAGATGATATAGTTAGAGGTAGTTAATTGATACTTATAATTATTACACAGTTAGCCAAACACAGCTAAGGAAGGGTATTACTGTTAACCCAGAGAAGAACAAGCCCAGGTGAATTTCTAGCCCCATTTTCTTGTCATGTTTCTGGGTCTGTGTGCATAATCGATGTGATTAGTTAATACACTTACCATAAGTGGTAATTTTATGATATGTGATTGCCTTATGTTTGACGTATGAATGCTTTATAAATGCTACAGAAAATATTGAGAGTACGTATGAAAGTTAATGCAGATAAAAATAAAGAGAGGTATGGTATGGTTGCACGGAATAAAGGGACCGGACCCTAATAATATATGTGAGGATATGGACTAGAACCAAATTATATCTATGAGGATAGGGACCAGACCCTGATAATATATGTGATGTCGGGGACCAGACCCTTATAATATCTGTTAGGTTAGGGTCCAGACCCTTAAAATATCTGTGATGTTATAGGGAGGAAGGCTCTTTAAAATGTAACGATAGTTATGCATGAAAGTAAAGAAAGTATGAAAGAATGAATGTAAGAATGTATGTATGAAAGAAATGTGAATAGGTTAAGTATGTAATATGTACATACCTTTGGGTATGTATATAAGTATGCGTACGTATTGTATGTTGTTTGATTAACTAGAACTCAATCAGCATAGCTGAATTTTAGTGTTCACGCAGGTGAAGAGGATGAGTTAGCTAAGAATAAAGAAGCTGGCATCTAAAGACTTAATTTTATGATGTTTGAACTTAAGACATGTTTTATATGGTTTAAATTTTAAGACTTATTTAATGAATGGTTTTCTTAAATTCCGCGAAAGGTTTTAATTAACTCTGATATTTAGAACTGTGTTTACGAGTAAATCCAACGTCCAAGTACGGCACCAGGACCGGGGCCTTACAATGCATCGTGTTAGAGACTAGATCTTGGCTCGTATAACATCGTATAACGTATATACACATATATTGGCCAGGCTACATAAAGGTCATGAAATACTCCAACATTACCTGGATCATCATCTTTTAGGCAGCCATCAACTTTTCAATCTTCAACATCAAAACCACTTGTTCACCAGAGCTGCAATTAGAAGAGAACCTAGTCCGAAATCAAATGAAGAGTTACCAAAAGACTTGTTCAATGAATTTAAGACTAGTTAATGAAAGATTATGATGAAAATTGGAAGGGAAAAGACTGAGAAGTACAAGGATGATTTTAGAGAGTTTTCTACAGCTTGCAAAACTAACATTATATGATTATCAACAAAGGAACGAATATGCACGGGCTCAACATAATGATTTGTCTTAATACTTAAAAGACCACTTCAGGAAGGGTTTCCCTATGTTCAAGAGGAAGAGAAAATTGGACCCAAAAGAAGTTGAAAATTTAAGAAGAAAGTTGAAGGCTATTGAATTAATTTCGGCTATTGAATTAATTTCTTCTGGAATGCCTCCAAGCATGTATAAAGGAATCATATATGAGGCTATCAACATGAGAAGATAGATGACTAGACCTAATGCTGAAGTAAAGAAGAATGGAAGATCTCTGAGGTTAGAGATGATGATTTATCAAGAAGCTTCCTTTTTATGAACTCATTTGGTCATCTATTGAGTAATCAAATATGATTCTGAGCTAAAGTACCTGCATATAGCTGACCTATGGGACATTTCTGAGTGCGACCAGCTTGAAGATCATCAGTTCTATCAAGAGCTCACAATGTTTCAAGAAAGAGCTATTGCAGTCAGAAATGAAAAGATAGACAGAAGGAATGAAGAAGATGAAAGAAGAAACGCAAGATACATACGTTGAAGAATATCTTTTAGTTTCTTGTAATTTTATATTTGATGTAATTTTAGTCTTTTTTGTATATGTAATGTCCATGTGGCAGAATTTAAACTTGTAATCATTTCCTTTTTAAGTAATGTAATTTACTGTTTTTAAGGATTTGATGTGTATATATTAAGTGTAAGTAATCCAAGTATGTTTTTGTGCATCTGAGTACGTTTCGATCTAGGGGGGAGATTGTTGCGTCTAAAGGAAAGATTGAAATCTTCTCAACCTCCCCAAAATTGTCTAAGTATGGAACTCGAGCAAGCTCAAGCACTCCGAGCAAGGTTTTTACTTCCTCGAACAAGATATCTTATCTTGGTAAGATAATCTTCAAGAAATCTTCTAAGTTTTAGTTTCAAGCAAGCTACACTTCGTCAAGAAATGTTAGTTCTTATATCAAGCATGGTTTCTACTGAGAAAATCCTTGATATATATTTGCTTAAACTAAGTTTACGAGTAACCTAGTGGGTCGAGCAAAGATGGAATAAAGATGAATCTCAAGTATGCAGGAAGGGAGTTTATGAATTTATACTAAGTCTTACTCCCAGTTTTCTCTAATAAGCCTAAGTGAAGATTGAAGAGATTTGAGCAAGAACTTGTTTGCTCCTAGGATCTTTCCAGTTTGGAATGATCATGAAGATGAAGCTTGCTTCAGAGGAATATTATCACTGAAAAATACTCTAAATAAAATTCTAGTCGAAGAAATGTTCCAAGCATACTTAAGGATTACAATGTCAAAGGATCCCCTACTCGTCAATGAAAAGTCTTCTTGGAGACCTGTTTTTACACTTGAAATAATTTTTAAAATGTTTTGTAATGATTAGGGTTTCTAGAATGAATGTCAGGTCCTATATATAGAATGATTAGGTCACGTTGATAGGAAACCTCTTTGCAAATCATTGAGAACCGCAACTGACAATTTATTTTTTTCGACATTTATTCAAACCCTATGTCTTTCGTGTAATTCATTGAAAATTAATATTAATGGAAATCTCTTGAGTTTATCTTGAAATATATTTTAGTATATATGGTTATGTAATTCATATCATTTCAATTTGCTTTGTGATTTTATGTGACTATATGAATATGTGTCTTAAAAATACAAAATACAAAATGTCAAAAAAAAAATTCAATTATTTTGAGTTAATTTATCAAAACTCCAAAACAATTTTGTTTTATTTAAGTTTGTTTAAAGTATATTCTCAAAACAAAACAAAAATTTGAGAAGTGTAAAAAATGTTTTGATAGTAAAGAACAAGTTTTTAGTATATGCATAGTGAGATGTAACAATGATTATTCAGTTAGAAGATTTAAATAAGCATAAAATGTATTGAGTGGAAATGTGATCCAACCAAAATGGAAAATGATAGTATATTGATTATCTGCCGCTAACATATGAATTTAATAGGTTAAAAGTACTGTGAGTGCAATCATTGTTATTTATGCTAGCTTTTCATGACGTGTAGGAACTAATGTGATATAAACATAATGAAATTGCTTTGTTTAAATGTGGATTTACATTTCGAAGAATCATGCATGTTTCTAGATACATCTCTCTAAATGATAGGCTGAAAGGTGATTATCCAGTCATACACACGCCTGTTAATGTTTGGTAACCCAAAATGAAACATTTTAATCACAATAGGGAACAAAAATGCTTAAATGTTTATAGATCAACTAAAAGTTGATAAAAATGCAAACTTAAGGGGTTAAAGTTAAAAGAACTCAAGGTGGGGCGTCATTATAAGTCCTAAGCACCTTGCATGAGATGCATGTAAGCTCGAACTGCATGACATATAAGTCCATTTTATCAACCTTAATGTTTGAAATTGCAAAATATTCCAAAGTTTAAAGAAATGTTCTGTCATTAAAAGATTTTGACCAAGAATTCGGGGGTTGAAGTCAAGTTGAGGTGATCTGGAGAATACTAAATAAGCCTTGAGAAGATATAAGAACATCATAAATCTAACAAGTGGGGTCCATTTAAATCTGATGCATTAATCGAACCTAAATGATATCACAAAAGTAATGAAATTCATGCTAAGTGAATCAATGTCTGCTATCAACATGTCTAATATGTTGTAATTATGCCGAATATGATATATTATGTAAGTGATTTAGTCAATATGATCCCATGTTGTGATCTTTGCAAATTTTGGTTAAAATTTGACATAAACTAAAATTTGATCTCATTTCACCAAAATAAATGTGCTTTCAATCACCAAGGTGTCAAAAATGTTTTTACTTAAGTAATTTAATAAGTCTTATCATCTTTATTTCAAAATATTAGTATTCTATATATATTGTTGTTTGGACATAGTTCTAAGTGGATTTGATCATACTTGTGAATTTTAGTGAAAATCTAAGTCTATCGAGCATACTTTGTTCTTCGAGTATACTTTATCTGTACTCTAGCATAGTTGTGTGTTTATGTGAAAATCTGAGTGTTTATATGTTTATTGCAAATGGTTATGTGTGTTCGAGCATAGATTGTTACAATGCGAGTAAACTTTATGGTTTATGTGATTCGAGTAAGCTATGTGTTTTTAAGTGATTACCAAGTTATTATTATCGAGAACTTAATTGTTCACTTGCAAGGTAGTATGTGTGATGTTTCATACTTGGTTAATATGCTGGTAATTTATTTCATGAGAAGTCTTGTATGTTCGAGCATACTAGCTTTATTCTATACTTGGTATATTTTCTAAGACTTAAGTTTGAATTGAGTTTGCTTCATACTTATTTCCCGAGCATACTTTAACTTTGCTCGTGATTTTGCTTTCGAGCATACATGAGTGTAACTTTTCTTGGAAGTATAGTTGAGCAAGGTTTGTGTTCGAGGTTTAGTTATTTAAAATTACGTTGTTGTTTTGCTTTTTTAAAACAATAGATGATTTTAATATCCACTATCAAACAAACGTTTAGTATAAAAGGGGAACTTAAAAAATTTTCCAAACACCTTTCCTCCCTCGCTCATACTATCGTCTGCTCGTTCCCTAATACTCAATCCTCTCTCTCAGTTCACACTTGTGTATGACTTATTCTCGAATTCTGACTTGGTTAGTTTTCTATCTTTGTTTTCCAAGACCTAATTTCTAGGGTTAGGGTTTTAATTTTATCTTTTGCTTACCGGTTTGCTTTTATGTAGGTTAACTAATTGTTGAAGAACAGGTTCTAAAATACAAATTTCTCTCTCAAATCCTATTTCAAAATAGTTTAATTTCACTTTCGAATACTAATTTGTGATTGCATTTTTCTTTCTTTGGTGCAGTTACTATGGATTATAAGTTTGAACCCAAGCACAACTTGTGCGCTTTATTAGAGGTTACTGCAGAAAATCAAAAGCTGGCACAAATTATTCGGTGGTTGCAATTGTGAAACTTGTAGGAACGTGTGATTAAGTGTAGGATCGATGTAAAACATTATAAAACAATATCTACTCTTCAATCAATGTGCGTAATCCATTGGAAGGTAAAACAAACAAGTATTCTCTTTTAAATCTTATTATATTACCAAAACAGTCAAAGTACAATGTGATTTTGATACTATTTCAGATTAGGTACTCTATGAATCACTCCTTAGCACCCACAATGATGTAACACAAAATTTACATCTTTTAGCATCGAATTATCCTCGTATTTACTTAAAACTCCATGAAAATTCATTGAAAATAGTACTTATATGAGCTATTTGTGAATTTGCAGGTCCGGGCGCCTACCTGACGAATAAATGACGAAAAGATCACGGTTTTATGACAAAAATCAAAAATATGTCAGACGTGCATGACCATGCACTTTATGTGCATGACTGTGCACTTCCGAGAAAATGAACCAGTGCACGCCGGTGCACTAGCTAGTTGATATGGTCTAAAATATACATACTTGTACATAAATGTTTTCTACACTTTTGAGTATTGGGATTATTTTTATTAAATTATACTTGTTCATGTTTCATATTTAAAATTTAAGAGTTTAATGATCAATTAACTAAAATACAGTATTTTAAACTAAGTTTGAGATAAACAAGTAATCAACTCAGACAACTATTAACCGGCTTATTTACACTTATTAATAAACTTTATAGTAAAATTCATTCTTAAATGTCTATTAATGGTCTTCAAAAAAAATAATTCTATATATTTGAAAAGTGTGGTATAATTCATGAATAAAAGTTTGGATGCTATTGTTAATTAATGGTTATTATTATTAATTATAAATTTTAACTGTTATTATAGAATGTCAAAATCAAATAAACGTAACGTGAGCACGTGAGCTGCTAAGGAGATTTTGTGGAATAAATGGAATATATATAAAGAATAAGTCATTGGACTATTTTATGATATATGTATTGGAAATAAATGAATTAAGTGGACTTCACCCCTGCATATTTTTATGATTGGTAGTGGTTGATTGAGTCAGTCAAGAGAACTTGAAGAAAAAGGAGCAACTATTTTTGGAGGATCCTTAAGACGCAAGACATAGGGCACGACTACAATATATAATTATTATTTTCTTTTGGGTGTGCATATATTTTTTTGTGGAGCTTAGGATTGTGTTGGGATCAAGAATTGATCAAGGAAGATTGGAATCTTCTCAACCTCCTCAAGAAAAATGCTAAGTATAGAATACGAGCAAAGTAGGCACTTCGAGCAAGCCTAAAACTTATACAAGCAAGGTATCTTACATCGAGCAAGGTTATCTTTTGGAATTCTTCTAAGTGTTTGGTTTGAGCAAACTACACTTCATCAAGGAAGGTTGTTCTTCATTCGAGCAAGGTTGGCTTTAGAGCAAACTCTTGACTTAAACAAGCTTAAACCAAGTAATTTAGTGGATCTTGCAAGGTTAAAATAACAGTGATCCAAGCATGAAATCCGAGCACACTTGGACTCCCGGGCAAGATTTACTTGCCCTAGCAAGGTATTTTGTCCATCGGGCAAGGTTATCTTCTAGAATTCTTCTTTAGTGTCAATCCGAGCAGGGTTTACTATGTCTAGCAAGATTGTTCTTCATAGCCAAGCAAGGTTTGTTTCCGAGTAGCTCTTGGCTAACCAAGCTCATGAAGCCAAGTATTTGGAAGATCGGGCAAGGTATTCATTAATAAAACAGTGGTCCGAGCATGCTTGATGGAAGATAAAAGAATAACTCTAAGGACTTCATCGGGCAAGGTTCAACTCCGAGCAGGCTACAGTGTTACCAACACACTTTTCTTCTCTAATAAGTTATCCACTAGCAAGGAGTTGAAAGGATATTTGAAGAACAAGGTTGCTCGTTAGATTATGTCGAGAAAAGTTTGATATGATCAAGAAGATTGAAGTCTGCTAGGTGAGTATTTTCTTAGGAAAATACTCTTAGTAAAGTCTACCCGGAGAACTGTTCCCGAGCATACTTCAAGGTTACCAGGTCTACTAGGACAAGAAGGCACAAAGCTTACTCGGAAAAGACATGTCACAAAGTCTACCCGGAAGACCTGTTTTTACACTTAGTATAGTTATGAATATGTAATTTGAATACGTATCATTTATTTAGGGTTTCAAGAAGATGGGACAGCTGTCAGGTGGTGGCATGCCTATAAATAGAATAATTTAGGGCACGCCTACCACAAGAGACACGGATTTTGCCACTTTACACTTTTCAGACCTAAGAGATTATTTTCTGATATTGAGTGTGACGGCTGTCCTAGGATCGTACTGATAAAACTTTCCAAACAAGAAACCCTAATTGATTATCATTTGTATGAATATTTATATGAATGGAAATCGTTTAAGTTATTGTTTTGTGTTGGTTACATTTCATTAATCCTTAAACAACTACTCTGTTTGTTCCTAATTCCGCCTTTAAAAAACAGCTTTCTTACCTAAAATGGAAACCGTCATTAAATCTCTTGTCGACACATTTAATGTGTGAGTTATGACTTGATTTTGAGTACGAGCGACCAAAACGGGACCTGACAAGTGGTATCAGAGCTTGTTCGTTGCTGATTCGGGTGAAGAAATTGTTGCTATTTGAAGACCTGAAGAAGAAAGATGACGTAAGCAGAACACTGTTTCATTGAAGTCTGACATAAGGTGCTCTGTTCTTCATTCTCTTCTAGATCTGCAAATTACCGGTGTCTTCTTTTACTTATTTTGATTAAAGTTTTCATCTTTATTGCTTACTCTTGCTCCAATTGAACCAGATAAATCAAATCTGAAGATCCGATTCTCAGATCTAATTATTTTCAAAAACTCAATTTTTACTTGTGTTTCTTAGTTTCTGTTTTTCAAACCAAAATGTCTGGTTACTAAGAGCAAGAAGTCTCAACTAACAAGATACCTAGACTGTACGGACAGGAATATTTCACCAAATGGAAGGTTTTGTTCGAGGTTGCTATATGCTATAACAATGTTGATATGTGGAATTCGATTAAGACTGGTCCTTAAGATACTGATGGTGTAAATGCTACTGCTGCTGTGCGTGAAAGGATGAGAAAAGTGGACGACAGGGCCTTAGCTATGATCAAGCTAGGACTGTCTTGGGAGATCTTAACCAAGGTTGCACATCACACTACAGCTAAGGCTATGTTGATGCAATCCATGAGATGTTTGAAGGTAACACCGAGCTGAAAAACATCAAGAAAAAATACTCAAGCAACAGCTAGAAAGATTCAAGTACAAGGATGGAGAAAGATTGAAGTCAATTCTAGAGAGATTTCTAGCAATTGTGAATGACCTAAGAACAACTGATTATGTGATGACCTACATGATCTGACCACGAAGTTGTCGAATTCAATGCCAAAGGAGTGGTACACAGCCAGCAAATACATTTTTCAAAAGCCAAACTTTGAACAACTCAAGTTGGATGATGTAATTTGCTTCCTTCAAGCTGCTGAAATAGAGATGATTGAGAACAAAATGATCAAAGAAGAGAAGCCCTATTTGCAGGTGTCCAATGCTCTCATTGCACCTATGGGAAACTTGTCAACCAAAAACCAACAGCAGATTCCCATCATAGAGGAACCAATTGAACATGGTGTTGATACACCTAAATTTTTTGTCGGTGGTAGCACAAGTCAACAAGAAAACCAGTCAAGGTTCAATGTCCAACTCTTAGAAGATAACGACTCAGCCTCTATGGAAAATGGACACACACCTTATACTGGTGGAAGCAATGGTCAAGGGAGTGAAACACAGGCTTTGTTCTCAATGTTCACAGAATCATACAATGCATTTGTGGCAAAGAACTTGATCCATACCAGCGTCATCCAAGATGACTTAGAGCATATTAATGCGGATGATTTGGAAGATATGGATTTGAAATGGCAAGCTGCCATGTTGGCTTTAAGAAGTAAAAGGTTGTACAATAGAACTGGGAGGTCTCTAGTGTCTGGTCCTAACGACAGGATTGGATTTGACAAGTCAAAGGAAATTTGCTACAATTGCCAACAGCCTGGACATTTTGCAAGAGAATGCAACCAGCCAAGAAACTTTCAGATGAATCAATTCCAGAATCAACAGCCAAGAAATCAGCAGCAATACCAACAAATAATCCAAGAAACAACAATTTCAACAACAACAATCCCAACAATTTCAACAACTATAATCCCAACTTCAACAACTTCCAACAGCCCCCAATGAACAATCAGCAAGTTGTGCCCCAAAATTTTCAAAATTTTCAAAGAAACAACTCTAACCTTCAAACTGCTCCAACCAACTCAAACAGAACCAACCAAAATCAACAAAGAAATCAAGGGAATGTAGCTTTGGCTGCACAGCATGATGGTGATTTTGATTGGAGCAACCATGAGGAGGACATCTTAAGAGAAAATGTTGCACTGATGGCTTTGATTGAAAATGAGGCTGAAACATCATCTTAGGTACCCTCTACTCCTGCAGTTGATTTACATGAAACAATTAATGCTTTAACCATAAAAGTAGGCAAGCTAGAGGGTGAGTATTTCAGGAAACAAAGTATCATTAATGGGTATGAGGCAAGTGATTTAATTAATGAAGAGAAAATTAAAAGTTTGGAAGATGATTGTATGAGTAGCTATAGAGCTCAAAAGATATACATCACTGAGATAGATGGATTGAAGAAAATGATTGTTGAAGAGAATGTGCAGAACACAAAATTGCAAGTTGAAAATGAATTTCTGAAGAACTTGGTTTCCACAGGAAATATTCATGGTATCTTGAACCAAGTGAAAGAGGAAGACAAGTAAAAGCAGTTCCACCACCATTCAACAACAACTTTGTGCCCAAAGTTGACAAAGAGAAGAGGGATGTGTATCTACAACAATTCAGAGATATCTTTCAAGACAAAATGGAATTTGTTGATCTTTACAAAAAAGTTGAGGTGAGTGAAGAAGGAGAATTTGTAGTTAAGGAAGAAGTAAGAGAGGACAAGTCAATAGGAGTACAAGTCTCTGAGGATGATTTTGATTCTGATTATCTGAATGTAGATGACTTAAGTGATTTGAGTGATCAGATCACAGATGAAGAAATTCAAGCTGCTGAAAGAGGCAGAAGAGTAAAGAAACCAGAATCAATAGACAAGCTTCCATTGTTACCACCAATAACACCTAAGATGAATAAACAAAATGAAAGAATGAAGAGAGAACATGTGTCTTTTGACATATGTGAGAAGAAAAATGTGAGCTACAATGCAGTAAGGCCACCAAGCAAGGCTGTATTGGAAAGGATAAGTAACAAAAAGAAAAAGGTAACTGAAACAGTTAATGTTGAAAACTTTATCCCAGTTTACCCAATTTTCTCTAGTCATGAGGTGTTTGATGTTGGGGAAGTTGAAACTATTGAAGAATATGAGAAGAGTCAGTCAAGGCATAAGGGAAGCCTAGATGAAGAACCTTTAAATTTGAAGAAAAATATTTTTGTTAAAAGCAAGGTTGAAAGACAAGATATCAAGATTGAGGAGTTTGTTCCTTTCTCAATTGACTTTGATTGTCTGAAGACTCAGAAGACACTTGGTGTCAACCCAACTAGACCAAGTGAGAGGTTCAAGAAAGGAAGTGATCATGAAAGATTCAAGGGAAAAGTTTGGTGCAAGAAATGTGATGAATATGGTCACCACACTGATTCTTGTAATGAAAGATTCAACTTTAAACCTTTTCATGTTCCTAATGAGACAAAGTTTAGACAAAACTTTGTACTTTATAAACAGAAATATGTTGAATACTTGGGAAAAGGAAAAGTGTGTGGAATAGAGACCATGAGTGAAGATGTTTTGAAAGCTTCAGTAGAGACTAAGAAGGAAAAAAAAGCTGATGTGAAGACAAAGAAACATGTGGTTGAACCAGTCAGAAGAAGCAGATCTCCTAAGAAGTCTGAAAAAGTTGTCAAGAAGAATTTTCAACCCTTGAGAATTATCCCCAAACAAGACACAAAATCAGTCACGTCTGATGATTCTCAAGGTTCACCAAGTGGTGAAATGACAAGAATCAAAAGTGTCTTTTCTAGAAAGAAACCAACTGAACTAACTGGTGATGAAAAGTTTCTATTGAAACATGGTTATGAACCTCAAGGATTTCTTTGGAAACCTAAGGTTGAAGCTAAGGTGGAGAAGATTGCTGATGTAAGAGATTACTCAGAAAAGAAAGACTATATTGTTCAAGAATGTGACAGTGCACTGGAAGAATGCCAGAGCACAACTTCATTTGTGAAACTCCAAGAGAGTGTGGTTATGAAACAGACAATTCAGATAACATTGAAGTTACTTATGAAGATCTTGAACCCATAACATTCACACCTAATGCTGCTACTAAAAATGAATCTGATGATTTGCAAGTTGAGATAGCTTGCACTTCATCACTCAACTAATAAACGTCTTTAATTTGTGCAGGAACAGTCCACTCCACTGAATGAAGTATGGTACATGGATAGTGGATGTTCTAGGCACATGACTTGTGACAAGAGGTCACTTGTCAACTATATATGAAGAGAAGTTTCAAGGTCCTGTGGCATTTGGCAGTGATGAGAATGGAGGAAAGATAGTTGGAAAAGGAATTTTGACAAACGGGAAAGTCTCATTTGACAATGTGTTCTATGTTGAGGGACTACAATATAACCTATTGAGCATATCACAGATGTGTGATAAGGGTTATAAAGTTGGTTTTGTTGACTCACATTGTTTCATTTTAAGACCTGAATTTGTGATCCCACCTGATATGATCATGATGATGGCCCCAAGAAATGGAAACTTATATGAGCTTAACATGAAAGAAGTTGTTTCAAAGGGGGGTGCATGTTTTGTTTCCAAAGCCACTGAAAATGAGTCAAAATTGTGGCATAGGAAATTGTGTCATGTGAATCTGAAGAACATGAACAAACTTGTGAAGGGTGAGCATGTAATTGGCTTACCTACAAGAGAGTTCAGATTTGATGATAACTGCATTTCATGCCAAAAAGTCAAGCAGCACAAGTCTTCTCATAAGATAAAACTAATCAACTCAATTGATCAAGTGCTTGAATTGCTTCACATGGATCTATTTGGTCCTGTGAGTGTCCCAAGCATATGAAAGAAAAGATATTGTCTCGTGATCATTGATGATTTCTCAAGATATATTTGGGTTTATTTCCTAAGTACAAAGGATGAGACTACAGAGTTGATTAAGGGCTGTGTAACAAGGATTGAAAACCAACTGGATAAAAGGGTTAAAATGATGAGAAGTGACAATGGTACTGAGTTCAAAAATGGAGTTTTAGAAAAATTTTGTTCAGAAAATGGAATACTTCAACAATTCTCAGCTCGTAGAACTCCTGAACAAAATGGTGTTGCAGAGAGAAGAAACATGACACTCATTGAGGCTGCAAGAACCATGTTGGCTTATGCTTTTCTGTTTGTCGCTTTTTGGGCAGAAGCCATTAACATAGCCTGCTATGTTCATAACAGGGTACTTATCAACAGAAGGCACAAAAAGACCCCTTATGAAAACTTCTTTAATAGAAAACCATACATCAAGTTTCTCAAGCCTTTTGGATGCAAATGTTCACTCTTGAACACCAAGGAATATTTAAACAAGTTTCAAGCTAAATCCTTGGATTTTTTCTTTGTTGGTTACTCTACACACTCAAAAGCCTACAAGGTATATGTGAAAGGCCATTTGAGTGTCACTGAATCATCTGACATTATCTTTAATGAAAATCAGTTCAACACAGTTGATGGTGCAGCATGGCTGTTTGACCTTGAAAAATTGATCAAGTAATTCAAGATCTATCCTGAAGACTTTGATGATTCATTCTACAAGACCAGTGTGATTGAAGAGAAAAGTAAGAAAACATTGGACTTGGAAAAGTTGTGGAAGAAAGTTGCAAATAAAGAAACTGAATATCCATTTATAAAGGATCCCTCAAGTGCAAATGTTGAGCAAGTTCAAGACAATGATCAAGAGAACAATCAAAGTCCAGAACAAGATCATGTAGATAATAATCAAGACAATCAAGAAGTGCAAAATGATCAAGTTCAATATGAGGGAGATCCAAGCAACCAAACAAGTGAAGAAGAAACTGTCACAGGGGCAATGTTTCAAGAATTGTTTGAAAGATTGAATAATGAAGAATTGTTTGAGAAACAATGGTGCATCTACCTCAAGACAGAATAATGAAGAAGCACCAGAGTTTCATGATGATGCAACTGAATTAATAATTGAGGAACCAGATCTCAATGAATCAAATCTTGACACTACTGTGTCTACTGATATGATAGTTCAAACCCCTTATGTTGAAAAGAATCATCCTTCTGAAAACATCATTGTAAGTATATATGAAAGAGTTACAAGAAGTCATTCTGAATCTGCAAACATTTGTTTCTACTCCTGCTTTCTACCCAAATAGAACGAAAGAAAACTGTTCAAGCACTAAAGGACAATAGTTGGGTGGAGGCAATGCAAGAGGAGTTGGCACAATTCAGAGATCTACAAGTTTGGGAACTTGTAGACAGGCCAAGAAATAGATATGCAATTGGAACTAAATGGGTTTTTATAAATAAAAGGGAGGAAAGGGGCATAGTGATTAAGAACAAAGCTAGACTTTTGGCCTTGGGATGCCTACAAGAAGAAGGGATTGACTTTGAGGAAGTCTTTGCACCAGTTGCAAGACTTGAAGCTATAGGAATTTTCCTTGCTTATGTTGCCTCAAAAATTATAAGGGTATTCCAGCTTGATGTCAAATCTGCATTCCTAAATGGAAAGATTGAAGAAGAGGTGTATGTAACTCAACCACCAGGTTTTGAGGACCCGGTGTATCCTAACAGGGTGTATAAGTTAAACAAAGCCTTGTATGGATTGCATCAAGCTCCAAGAGCTTGGTATGATGAGTTGTCAAATCATTTGCTTGAACATGGTTTTCAAAGGGGAGCCATTGACAAGACCCTCTTTTACAAGAAGAAAGGAAGAGATTTGTTGTTGCTGAAAGTCTGTGTGGATAACATTATTTTTGGGTCAACCAATGAACAGATGTGTATGGTGTTTGAAGAGGTGATGAAATCCAAGTACAGCATGAGTTCAATGGGAGAAATGAACTTCTTTCTTGGATTGCAAGTTCAACAGAAAGCTGATGGGATTTTCATCTACCAGTCTAAATATGTGCAGGACATCTTAGACAAATTCAAATGCAATGATTTGAAGACTGCTTCAACTCCTATGGATATAAAAGAGAAGATGGTAGCTGATGAAAAGGGGGAGCCAGTGGATGAACATGAATACATAGAAAAAATTGGGTCTCTGATTTATCTTATTGCATCAAGAAGAGATATCATGTTTGTTGTGTGTGTCTGTGCAAGATTCCAGTCAAGTCCAAAGGTTTCTCACATGAATGTAGTCAAAAGAATCTTTAGATATTTGAAGGGAAGACCTGATTTGGGGATTTGGTATCCAAAGAACCAGTCATTTGATCTGACTGCCTACACAGATAGTGATTATGATGGATCTAATATGAGCAGGAAGTCCACTTCAGGAGGATGTCAATTTTTGGGTGACAGATTGGTGTCATGCAATGCAAGAAGCGGACCACTGTGTCAATCTCAACAGCAGAAGTTGAATACATTGATGTATCTACCTGTTGTGCATAAGTCTTTTGGATTCAGAATCAGATGCTGGATTATGGTTTGAATTTTCTGAACACCCCTATTTTTATTTATAATACTTCTGCATCTTTCATTGTTAAAAATCCTGTGCAACATTCCAAGACTAAGCGCATTGAAATCAGACATCACTTCATTAGAGATTGTAGTGAAAAATGTTTAATTGAAGTGAAAAGAGTTGATACAAGTGATAATTTGGCTGACCTATTCACCAAACCACTTGATAGAACCATGTTCAACTTTCTTCTAAAAGCCCTGGGCATGATCAACTCTAATGAAGTATGATTCATGATGTGTGCTTGATTGTGCAAACTGACTATCTTTTCAAAGTCTAAGTGAATGTTGTGTATGTGTGTTTGATTATGATACTTTTTGATGTTAGCTGATATATGCTTAACTGATTATCTATGCAAATTAGGTATCATTGATGCTTATAATTGTTTATCAGTTGACTGATAGGATGTCATGATAAGTAGTTTGAATTGTCAAAATTGATTATATGCTTATCTGATGTCATGATTGAATGTTTGAATATGTGTTTATTCTGATCAGATGATGTTGTTAGGATTTGCTAGACTATGAATTGTGTGGAGTCTGCTTATTTTGATAATGTCATTTATGGTTAAGATTTGAATATTCTATGCTTGTGATTGTGTCAAAATGTGTTTTTGAGTCAAAATGATATGCATGACTGAAAATTGTTAAGAAACATTTTTAATCAAAACATCTTTTGAAAAATGCAAGAGTAAGTTGTTAATGGTGTTGAGACATGATAATACTATTCAGTTCAAAGCTTTATAGAAGCTTGAAAGGAAATTTTTAATGAAAAGTCTCAAAGAGTTACTTTTGCTTAAAATCATGTCATTTGATCAAGTTGGAAAGGCATATACTTGTATATGTTTGGTCATGTCATCTGTTTTTAGATTGATAGGATAGCCATTAACCTGGAAAATTGAAAGCATTTGGGGCAATTGTAATTTGTTTTCTATTCTTTCACTTAAAATTATGTCAATAACTCTGTTTTGAAAGGACATGTACTCACATATATGTTTGGTCCTGTTGACAACTTGTGGTCAAACAGGACAGCCAATTACCTGTCAAATAAGAGATATTGGGGTGTCTGAATTTTAAACTGTTTTAATTTGGGAAATGATAGTACATTGACTACTTAGCCAAACATATGGATTTAATAGGCCAAAAAGGCACTTAGTACAGTCATTTACATGTATGGTTGCTTTCCCATGATGTGTAAAATCTAAGGTGATATAAACATAAAGAAACTGCTAAGCCTTATGTGGAGTTACATTGTTGTCTATGCATGTTCCAAGATAAATCTTTCCAAATGATAGGCAGAAAAGTGATTATCCAGTCATACACGAGCCCGTTGGTATTTGGTCACCAAAATGAAATATCTTATATAAGAATGACTAAGAACAACTGTGAACTACACTATTTTAAATATTTTATCAACCAAAAGTTGATCTGTGTTCACACACTTTTATAAAGAAATTTACAAACATGAGGGTTAATTCTAGAACTATAGGGGTGGAGGCAATCATATAAGTCCTTTAAACATTCCGAATGAAAGGCCTGTAAGTCCGACTTAGGTGGCCTGTAAGTCCGACTTACGTGGCCTGTAAGTCCAACGCTCAACCTCACATATGTTTGTAAATTTGAAAAGAAACATCTAAGAAATTTAAAAAAAATGTTCTGTCATTAAAATTTTGACTATATATTCGGGGGTCGGAGTCAATTCGGGGTGATCTGGAGAAAGCCAAATAAGCCTTGAGAATAGATATGGAGCATCAGAAAACAATATGTGTTATCCATTGAGCATTATGCATATTAACTGAAACTTAATCATATCACCAAAGATATGAAATTCATGCTAAGTCTAGACCTGCTGTTAACCTGTCATAATAATGTTGAGAATGAAGTATTAAGAAAACTACTTAGTCAACATGATCCCTTTCATGAGATCTTTTCTAATAAAAGAAAAGAAATTGTTTTGAAAAGAAACATAACTGAAATTTGATCTCTAAATGCACCATTTGCTCTTAAACAATGATTTTTATTGATAAATTTAACTGATATTGTGTTTAAGTCAAAAGGTGTTGCATTTTACCTACAAAAGGTTGATTATGTAATTTCCGGTAAGGTTTGATGTTTTATAACCTTTCCGGGAACACTTAGATGTTTTTATCTAAGTTTATCAATTTCAGGCATGCTTTGATGTTTTTACATTATTTCGGGTAGACTTTACTGTTTAAGTAGAAGTTTAACCTCTTCGGGCATAGTTGAATCTTGAATATGGTATTACTAGCAAGCTTTAACAAGTTCAAGTTAATCTAGCACACTTATCTGATTTGTAAGATAAATACTTGTTTCTAGCAAGATTTGCATCTTAATGCTGAATATGATAATTCTAGCACGCTTTTATATAGTTGGTATTGTCTAGCACACTTTATTGTTCTATCATAGGAATCCAACTGTTTACTAGCAAGCTTTTTGATGTGTCACTGTTCACTAGCACGCTTTGTCACTGTTTTATAGGTTATTAAGTCTGTCTAGCATGCTTTATGAATAGATGTGATATTCTAGCAAGCTTTAGTGATCTTAGATTTTATAGCACACTTCGGTGTGTTTTACTGTTCAAATTCATTTCTAGCAAGCTATGTGTTATTTGTGATTATGATTCATTGAAATTACAAGTGTCTTCGGGCAAACCTTGTTTCCCGGGCACACTTTATATTTCGGGCACACTTTAAACTTTCAAATGTTTCCTTAATATACAAGTTCAAATTAACTTTCCGAGTACACTTTGTGTTTAGAATCCACTTCTAGCACACCATGTATTCTTGAAGGTTTTCGGGCATACTTTTCATCAAAGTATACTTGACTGAATATTTGTGAACTATTTTCGGGTAAGGTTAGTAATTAGAAGTATGTTTGAGAAATTTATTTGTTATCTTAATTGATTCCTAGCAAGGTTGTCTACTTGTTATTTTATACTTGATTGTCTGTCTTGTGATTCAGTTCTCAAGCAGTCTTGTATATTGAGTAAGCTTTCTTCATTTTACTTATATTTACTTTTAATAATTCTTAATTGACTAAATCGAGCAAGCTTTGAAAAAGTGGAAGGTTCCGGGCAAGTCTTGTCAAGTCTAAAATGAACTTTTCCGGACAAGGTTTGGTAAATTGAACTTTATCGAGCAAGGGTTTATATGTGAATATTTTTAAATGATTAATAGTACCGTTTGACAGCTATTAACTCACTAGACAACAAAATGCATTTAAAACCCACTTTCAAAAGGTATATAAGAGGGAGTGAGAGAATTTTTTCAACATTATTTTCCCTCTGTCTCTCTCTATCTTTGCACTGATTGTTCTCTGAAAAACCTAAACCGACTTATCGTATTCATCATAATCCTAACCGTAATTTATCATCCCTCACAATCCGACTCGGTTAGCTTTAATTAAATGTTTTCCGACCATGATTAAGTGATAATGGGCTTTGATTATTCATGATTACTAAATTTCTGTTTCTTGTGTAGGTTATAAACTTGCCGAAGATCAGGTTCTTAATGAATTTTCGCTTAATATTCTTCAAACTTATAACTTGAAATTGCTTAAAGTTGTGGACTTTAGGACTAATTTCTACTTTGAATGTGTTTGTTTATGTTTTCAGATATGGCGGATGATGACCAACCAAGATATATCTTTAAATGATTAATACTTTGAATGTGTCGTCTAGTGAGTTAATAGCTGTCAAACGGTACTATTAATCATTTAAAAATATTCACATATAAACCCTTGCTCGATAAAGTTCAATTTACCAAACCTTGTCCGGAAAAGTTCATTTTAGACTTGACAAGACTTGCCCGGAACCTTCCACTTTTTCAAAGCTTGCTCGATTTAGTCAATTAAGAATTATTAAAAGTAAATATAAGTAAAATGAAGAAAGCTTACTCAATATACAAGACTGCTTGAGAACTGAATCACAAGACAGACAATGAAGTATAAAATAACAAGTAGACAACCTTGCTAGGAATCAATTAAGATAACAAATAAATTTCTCAAACATACTTCTAATTACTAACCTTACCCGAAAATAGTTCACAAATATTCAGTCAAGTATACTTTGATGAAAAGTATGCCCGAAAACCTTCAAGAATACATGGTGTGCTAGAAGTGGATTCTAAACACAAAGTGTACTCGGAAAGTTAATTTGAACTTGTATATT
Source organism: Bidens hawaiensis (assembly GCF_021521415.1). Lineage (NCBI taxonomy): Eukaryota > Viridiplantae > Streptophyta > Magnoliopsida > Asterales > Asteraceae > Bidens > Bidens hawaiensis. The sequence goes on from NW_027495519.1 coordinate 81,083, forward strand.
AAGGAAACATTTGAAAGTTTAAAGTGTGCCCGAAATATAAAGTGTGCCCGGGAAACAAGGTTTGCCCGAAGACACTTGTAATTTCAATGAATCATAATCACAAATAACACATAGCTTGCTAGAAATGAATTTGAACAGTAAAACACACCGAAGTGTGCTATAAAATCTAAGATCACTAAAGCTTGCTAGAATATCACATCTATTCATAAAGCATGCTAGACAGACTTAATAACCTATAAAACAGTGACAAAGCGTGCTAGTGAACAGTGACACATCAAAAAGCTTGCTAGTAAACAGTTGGATTCCTATGATAGAACAATAAAGTGTGCTAGACAATACCAACTATATAAAAGCGTGCTAGAATTATCATATTCAGCATTAAGATGCAAATCTTGCTAGAAACAAGTATTTATCTTACAAATCAGATAAGTGTGCTAGATTAACTTGAACTTGTTAAAGCTTGCTAGTAATACCATATTCAAGATTCAACTATGCCCGAAGAGGTTAAACTTCTACTTAAACAGTAAAGTCTACCCGAAATAATGTAAAAACATCAAAGCATGCCTGAAATTGATAAACTTAGATAAAAACATCTAAGTGTTCCCGGAAAGGTTATAAAACATCAAACCTTACCGGAAATTACATAATCAACCTTTTGTAGGTAAAATGCAACACCTTTTGACTTAAACACAATATCAGTTAAATTTATCAATAAAAATCATTGTTTAAGAGCAAATGGTGCATTTAGAGATCAAATTTCAGTTATGTTTCTTTTCAAAACAATTTCTTTTCTTTTATTAGAAAAGATCTCATGAAAGGGATCATGTTGACTAAGTAGTTTTCTCAATACTTCATTCTCAACATTATTATGACAGGTTAACAGCAGGTCTAAACTTAGCATGAATTTCATATCTTTGGTGATATGATTAAGTTTCAGTTAATATGCATAATGCTCAATGGATAACACATATTGTTTTCTGATGCTCCATATCTATTCTCAAGGCTTATTTGGCTTTCTCCAGATCACCCCGAATTGACTCCGACCCCCGAATATATAGTCAAAATTTTAATCACAGAACATTTTTTTTAAATTTCTTAGATGTTTCTTTTCAAATTTACAAACATATGTGAGGTTGAGCGTTGGACTTACAGGCCACGTAAGTCGGACTTACAGGCCACCTAAGTCGGACTTACAGGCCTTTCATTCGGAATGTTTAAAGGACTTATATGATTGCCTCCACCCCTATAGTTCTAGAATTAACCCTCATGTTTGTAAATTTCTTTATAAAAGTGTGTGAACACAGATCAACTTTTGGTTGATAAAATATTTAAAATAGTGTAGTTCACAGTTGTTCTTAGTCATTCTTATATAAGATATTTCATTTTGGTGACCAAATACCAACGGGCTCGTGTATGACTGGATAATCACTTTTCTGCCTATCATTTGGAAAGATTTATCTTGGAACATGCATAGACAACAATGTAACTCCACATAAGGCTTAGCAGTTTCTTTATGTTTATATCACCTTAGATTTTACACATAATGGGAAAGCAACCATACATGTAAATGACTGTACTAAGTGCCTTTTTGGCCTATTAAATCCATATGTTTGGCTAAGTAGTCAATGTACTATTATTTCCCAAATTAACACAGTTTAAAATTCAGACACCCCAATATCTCTTATTTGACAGGTAATTGGCTGTCCTGTTTGACCACAAGTTTTCAACAGGACCAAACATATATGTGAGTACATGTCCTAACATAATTTTTGCCTTGTTGCAAGTCACTTAGGATAATGAAGAAGTCGTTGTGATAATAAGATGGCTTCAACGGTCTAACATAATTTTTGCCTTGACAGAGTGCCCAATAATATACAGAAATTCATTCACTTGATTTTTGGCAATCTGTGAGACTTTTTGATGATATCAACGGTAGGCGGATTGAAGCAACAGTAGCAAATCAAGAGATTTGAATAAACGAAGAGCTTATTAGAAGATGTTTGCAGTTGAATGATGATAATCCAAATTCAATTCACTTAACAACTGTCCAACTATTCAAGATATTCGGGCAGATGATGGGTTATCAGGGGATGGTACAAGACGGACAATTCCAAAAGGGAATGTTCCCCAACATATACAGATATTTAATACACCACATCATTTAGGGTTTTTCCCCTCGAAAAGGCTCATGGACTCTTATGAGTCGGGATCTAGAAAACGCCACAGTTGTTGTTCTATTTAGATATCCATTCAATTTTTCAAGATTGATCTTCGAAGGACTAGTGAGCAACTTGAAAAAGACAAAGAAAGATAAATTCTTAGCCTATCCCAGGTTCTTACAAATCATCTTCAATCAAGAGTTGGAGGGATTGCCTGTTACTGGAGTCACTCATGTGTTACAAGATCCAGATACATACAAAAGGATTGCAACTCTGAGTAGCACAAGCAGATTCAATCCTGATGAAGTGTATGAAGATTTACCAAGGCTGATGGTTGATGACATTGAAATTCCTCATTTGCATGAGATATTGTCTGAGGAGAACAGGATGAGGAGAGTGAGGAAGATGAAGGAGATGATGGGGATGATGATTCAGATGATGATAATGATGAGGATGATAATAACAATGCTGGTAATGAAGAAGGGGGTGATGCAAATTTTGATGATGTAGCACAAACTCAGGGGAGTCACAAATCATACCAACACCACCAACTACACCATTTGGCACTCCACCACAAACACCACCCTACCCACCATCACCAATTGCTCAAACATATCAAACCCCGCCACAAACACCACCTTCCTCTACACTACTAAATGACCAAACCACCCAATCCCCACCAACTCACACACCCATCTTAACCCTAAGCCAAACTAAAACCTTACACCAAACCCCACTTCAAACCACAAACCAAACCCTAAGCATGCTGCTGCCAGAAGGTTAGAACAAGTAATGAATGAAACAAGGGAGGTGGAACACATTGCCCAAACCCTAACTACAGAAGAGCTGGCATAGCAGGAGACATTGATTGAGCAGGCTAATATTGCAAAAACCTTAGATCAGGAGGAGGAAGATGATCAAGAGGTGATTGAGACCTTGATTAATCTGAAAAAGGTTGATGAAGTGAACAATTCACTGGCCATTGTTGTGAGTATGTTTAGTCAGTCCAAGGATCAAGCTGAAAAAGAACCTCAAAAGGAACCTGAAAAGGAACCTGAGAGGCAAACTGAAGAGACTTTTGAAGAAATGATGGCAAAGGCCTCAAAAATTCATAAGAATGTAAAAAGGTTTGAAAAGATATATTCAAGGAAGAGGAAGTCTCATGATCAAGCTGGTGAAGCTGAATCTGTGAGAAAGGGGAAGTGGGATGATAAGAATCAATACTTTGTTGAGACCCCATATGATCATGCAAGTCCTCTTAGGCCGGTTCCTCTTCAAATTTTGAGGCCTAGAGAAGTAGTTTAAGGGGTTTCAAACATTCCAGTTGCTGATACTCCAACTCCAAATGAACCAAAAATTGATACTGTGAATGAATCAACAGAGGAAGATGATGCATCTGATGATGATGATGATGTTAATGATCAGGGTAAAGTTGATGAAAGTATTGATGATGTGTCCCCACAAGTAACAATGACAGAATATCAAAGGGCAAACATTCAGCAAAGCTTGATTGATGCCAAAAGGAAAAATCCTCTAGTAATTACGTTGATGAGTCATGGATTTAGTTTTGAAGATCTAGTTTCTTTGAATGATGATGAGCTGCAAAGAAAATTGGATAGAGAAAGGGACATCATTAAGAAACAAATGCAGAAAAAGAACATAGACAGTTAGAAGTATAGAGAATATTTGAGACCTCATGGCTACTCTGAAAATGATTTGACTCATTTCAAGTTTGAGAAGCTTAAAGAAGCATACAACATCACCAGAGAAGCTGTTGCAAAATATGAAAAAGAAAAATTTGCAAGGGAAGCTGTAGGTTCCCAGCCGGATCTACACGGAAGTATCTCGTAGTACGTAGGTGCGGAATCCCTACGTAAGACGATACGAGTGTTCGATGCGATATACGTTAAAACCAAGAACAAATACACGTTACAATACTCAAAAGACACGTTGTATTGCAACTCCTTTAACACGTGATATGCAAATCTTCTGAAAACTTGTTTAACAAAAGCCGTAGCTAAGGCATATATAGCTATCGACAACTTCGCCTAACAGACTAGGCGAATTTGTCTATAACTTCGCTTGTCCACGAGTTCGCTTATATTAGGCGAACTTGTGAGACAACCTATACAAATCAAAACAAAACAAACTAACACGATTACAGGCACTAGATACTGAACTACTGACATAATGCACCAACAGACTCCCCCTTGGCAGTAGCTTCATATCTCTATCTTCAATCACGTGTCTTGTAATCAAAAATCTCGAGTCACTCGTCTTTAAGCATGAACACCTTCTCTGACACAAACGGAAACTACTCTCTGATATTTCTTGGCTTCATCTTTCCATGCGGGATATAGAATATATTTTTCTCGTCTAGCACCTGCAAGTCGGCTTGAGACAAATTCACCAAGTGCATAGGATCATACACTCTCAGCACCTCTTATTCATCTTCATCCTCCATGACCGCTTCAGCTGTTTGACTGTCGACATACCACCATTTCAGATTCTTTAGAACATCCTTGGGCATTAGTTTCATCGGTACTTCTTTCAAACACCGGATAGGCTTATACTTCATTATCATCAAAGGTTTGCCATCAGCTCTCATTCCTCTGTCTTTATCTTCAACGAGCTTCCCTTTATGCGGCTTTAACAACTCAAACTTTTTCTCTTTTACACTTTCTTTCCACACGATCTTTCCAATAATCCTAGCCATATTATCATCACTCCTGTTTATCAACCCCAACTTGGCCAAATCCTTCACCTCACACTCCGGCAAGGTATTCAACGATCTCAACAACCTCCTGAAGTACTGGACCCCATCGAAACGTTTAATCACAAAAAGCCTCAGCTGCTCATCATACAACCAGCATATAATCCCCTTCTTCGATTCAGCATACCCTTTGATATTATAACTCTTTTTAAACATAGTAGGAACCGCTGGCTTCTTTGTATTCACAAACCATTGAGCGTATTCTTCTTTCCATTTCGGCTGCTCTTCCCATTCAGTCTCATCACTTCCCATATCATGACCCACATTTGTCTTACTTCAGCAACATCATCAGCTGAGGAGTCAGAGTCGGTTCTTTCAGAATCAGCTAAAGACGTAGCTACCATTGACACTTCAACACCAGAAACCTCTGCTATTGAGACCTGAACCTCTGCCTTAGGATCAACTCGTTCCATATCAAAAAATCCTTGGCCACCAAAAGCAGCTTCAAGGTCTACTTGTTCCTCCGGTGCCACAACAGGAGCAGCATGCAATGCTTGCTGTACCACAGGTGGTGGTTGGGAACCAACAGCCTGTTGCGGTGCCGGATCCCAAAACTCATCCCCACTAGGAGCAACATACGCCGGGTTGATCAAATAACCAAAAAGCGGAGTATTTCGTGGACGAAGCTCTGGTTTACTTCGAGCACTCGACGCTCTGCACTGTGCGAATATCCTCTTGCTAACGCTCTCTACATATCGAATGGGACGACGCTGAGGTAGCGTAGGTGCCACATGATTCAAGATCATTTGTAAGAATCTTGGATACATCAAGAATCTTTCACGAGCTACCGCACGTCTCTGACGGTCTATCTCATAAAACACCATCTGACTGAAGCTGTAACGCTTGTTGTAAGTCAGTGCTGTCATTGCCGACTGCATCGTCGCACCCATCCCGTCCGTACCAGCCATACGACCCGACATGCATACGATCATCACATGCATGAGAAAACGCCATTGATCCAACAAAAATCCCTTACGTCTCTGAGTGTCACCCAATGGACCAGAATAGCCCATTCTTAAAAAAGCACCATCTCTGAATGGAGCAACAAAGTCTGTAGAATCATCTCTTGTCTCATTCCCAAACTGCAAGGCAACCCTTATCTGTTCCGATGAAAACTGCACCTCTTGATTGTTAACTGTGGCGTGCATGACTGGCGGTTCGACTCTACAATCGTATTCAACCGTCTGCCAGAAGTCTTCTATGTTCGGCAGAGTTGTAGTAATAGCATGGAAGATACGTGAGCGAATGAGAAAAGTGATGATCTCGCGATAATCATCAACACCGCTAGCATCCGGGTCCAGTGATATGTACATATTGTGCCCCGGAAAGAACTGACGGTCGTTATTACCACCTTCGTCACCACCAGCACCACCGGCTCCTGCTACAGCTGCCATATCTGCATAACAAACGGACTAAGTTAGAAAATCGTCAAAGCAAATCATAACTTCGCCTATTACCATGAGCGAAGTTACGAGAAAATTTAGTGTGCAGGCGAAGTTAGACATAGGGCGAAGTTGAGAACAACTTCGCCTATACAATAACTTCGCCTGACAACAGATTAACTTTAAAATAATATGAAAAGCACAAGGCGAAGTTAAGGATAACTTCGCCTAACCATAACTTCGCCCCTTGAACAACTTCGCCCCTGATTAGTTAAAAATTAAAGCAGCAGGCGAAGTTAAGCCTAAGGCGAAGTTGAGAACAACTTCGCCTAAACTATAACTTCTCCTGAACTGAAACGGCGACAGTTTAGTAGGCCACTCGATGCTTGTTTGGTGAATTTGGTGATTGTGGACAATAAAAACATGTAACTAAAGAGATCTCGACGACCACATTAGTTACGAACACATTAAAAAGGGTTTGAAAAGTGGGTGTTTAAAGGTTTGCATGAACGAGATCTCGAATCGGACCGAAACGGCATCTAATTAACATGATCGACATGAATTATAAGTCATCCGGACCCTACACACCTTTAACAAGGATTGAAACTGAGATTAACAACAAGAATTGATTCTAGAGGTAACTTCGCCGAGGGTTAGTATGATAACTTCGCTGGGTTTTGAAAAATTATGTAAAAGGTTTGACTAAGTTGACCCTTATATAGGGCTGAACATTACACAGGCGAAGTTAGGGTTAACTTCGCTTACCCTTACCTTCGCCCTGTAACAAGTTCGCCCTTTCACAACTTCGCTTAGTATTAAACTTACAAAACAGACCCTTATAAATTTGAACAAAGTGCAAATGTCTTTCAAAAACTTCCGTTAAAGATTTAACGTTACGTTCAACAACCAAGTAACCAAGTTTTATACCATAAAACGACATGTGCAGTGAAAATTTTCGAAATAAAGTACACGGGATCAAATTTCAGTCTTGACAGGGACTAGCATGTTTTAGAAAAGATCCGAACAGGAATCATACTAGTTAAGTGACTGTCACATAGATCCATGTTCAGCGGTATTATGACTTAAAGAAACAGGTTGTAAGCAGGTAAACGACTTAGTATGGTTTTCATCGCTTCTGTGATACAGATTAGGTTCAATTAAGCTTAAAATTTAAACGGACAACACATCAGAGATTGTGATGCCTCCCATCCATTCTCAAAGCTTATTTGACTTTCCCCGAGTCACCCTGAGTTGACCTCGACCCGTAGTGTCTGATTAAACAGTAAGTACATCTTGATCTTTAGAGTCTTTTTCCGTTCTCTTTCTTGCCTCTTGATTGATAAGTATAACATAATAGGCTTTAGAAGGCTTAAAATCATCATTTTTTTTTAAATAATAAAGATTTACATAGCTTCAAATAGTAGACTACTGCAAGTCCCGAATCTGGATCACTGCAGGTACTTGACACACTATCTTCTTGGGAATCAGAACACTCACGGGCTCGTGTATGACTGGGTAATCGTTTTTCTACCTATCATTCGGAAAGATGTATATGGAGACATACACAACTCTTAATGAGTCTTCCCTTTAAATCAAGAAGATTTAGTTAGTATCACTTTAACTTTTACACACCATAAAAAGCTACCATAACATACAATGACTGTTCTAGAGTCTTTAGGCCTAATAACTTCACTAGTTAAGAACACAGAAATAGTTTGTGTATCACTTTCCAAGGTTGGATCAATTTTCTTAGAAACATTTTATAGAGACTTCTTTCGAAGTTGTAGACTTGAAAAATTATATCATCTCCCAAACAACAATTTAAATTCTATCGCCCCGATCAAGTCAAAGTCTTTAGGTAAACGGCTGTCCTGAAGATCCAATGGATCAGCTGGACCGACCACATACGAATATGTGTCCTTCTAACTAAGAATGAACGATTATTTTTTAGCGAAAGAATAAAACCACATCATAAACCGCCCCGGTCACTTTCAGTCATCCGGTTAATGGCTATCCTCATAATCTACTGGTAGAATTGAGAACCAAACACATCCGAAGATATGTCCTTCAAACTGAAGCAACCGACATAATTCTAAGCGATAGTGACGTTTTTTTTAAGTAAAAACGAAAAATACGGTAACTCGGGATTGATCATCCCATTAAGCTCAATGAGAATTTGAAAACGAGTTTTGTCAAACGCTTTAGTAAAAAGATCAGCGAAATTATCTAACGAATCAACCTTTTCGAGCACTATTAATTTCTTCTCAGCACAATCCCGTATAAAATGATGACGAATGTCAATGTGTTTAGTTTTGCTATGTTTTACAGGATTGTTAGTTACTGAGATTGCAGCAGTGTTATCAATACAAATAGGAGTTTGAGTAAAATTCAGACCGTAATCGCGCAATTGCTGTTGTATCCAAAGAACCTGGGAGCAGCAGTTTGATGCTGCCATGTATTCTGCTTCACATGTAGAAATGGCTACTGAGGTCTGCTTCTTGCACTGCCATGACACCAATCTTCCTCCCAGAAACTGACATCCGCCGGTTGTCGACTTCCTGTTCTGATTGCACCCTCCATAGTCAGAGTCTGTGTAAGCAACCAAGTCCAGGTCTCCCTCTTTCGTGTACCACAATCCCAGCTTAGGCTGCCTTTGAGATACCGCAGTATTCTCTTCACTCCCATCATGTGAGATTCCTTTGGGTTTGCCTGAAAACGAGCACAGAGACAAACTGCAAACATAATGTCAGGTCTAGATGCAGTTGAATACATTAAAGAACCTATGATTGCTCGATATTGGGTGGGGTCCACATCAGCATCACTGTCTGAATCAGCACCCAGTTTGTGGTTGACGCAAACTGGAGTATCAAATGGAGTGCTGTCCTCCATCTTGAAGCGTTTGAGAACGTCTTGGACATATTTAGTTTGATGGATGAACATCCCATCTTTCTTCTGATCAACCTGCAATCCTAAAAAGAAAGTTAACTCACCCATTGCACTCATTTCAAACCTCTTTTTCATGACTTCTTCAAACTCCTAACACATGACGACTTTTGATGCAGCAAATATGATGTCGTCTACGTAAACTTGAACTAGTAGAAAATCTCGCCCTTTTCTCTTGACAAACAGCGTGCTGTCAATCTTTCCTCTTTCAAACCCATTCTCAAGTAAGTAATCAGATAAGGTGGCGTACCAGGCACGAGGGGCCTGATGTAGTCCATATAGCGCTTTACTCAGCTTGTACACATTATCAGGAAAGTCAGGGTCAGGAAAACCCGGAGGCTGTTCAACGTATACTACCTCATCGACTTTGCCATTAAGAAAAGCACTTTTCACGTCTAATTGGAATACCTTCATCTCATTGTGTGCAGCAAATGCCAAAAATAGTCGAATCGCTTCCAATCTTGCCACAGGAGCAAACACTTCATTGTAGTCGATTCCTTCCTGCTGATTAAACCCTTTAACTACCAGCCTCGCCTTGTTTCTTATGATTATTCCTTTCTCATCTCTCTTACACTTAAAGACCCACTTTGTGCCAATAGCATGTACATTCTTCGGTTTTGCTACCAACTTCCAGACTTCCATCTTATCGAACTGAGCTAACTCTTCTTGCATGGCTTCGACCCACGAGCTATCCTTGAGAGCCATTTGATAATTCTTTGGTTGAATCTGGCTGATGAAGCAGGTGTACAAGCATTCATTTAAGATACCCGTTTCTGTAATGCTTGCGAAAACACAAGTGTGCTCATTCAAGCTTCGTCTTGTTTTTACACCGTCAGACAGATCACCTATCACATTCTCCAAAGGATGATTTTTGTGAACTCCAGTAGTCAGAACCGTACTGACTTCCAGATTGTTTTCCAAGTTCGAAGAGAGTTCATCAATGGGTGATTGATGTAGAGAGTGAAAAGGATTGTAGAATTCTTCCTCGGTAGAGGCAGCAGGAATATCAGCGGTTCTTGACGAGGAGGGATAACACTCATCGTATCGTGGACGTTGCATAATATTTTCTTCCTCATCATACAGAATCTGTGAAGCAATTTTCTCATCAACTTCTGCAAAATCCAAGTAAGGCATATTAAAGGATTTGAACAGTTTATCATAGTCAAAAGCTTCAGCGGGTCCTGTGCTAGGCATTGGTGGTTTGTAACTCGTGATGTCGGTGTTACATACCACTTCAACCTTGCAGTTCGATAAATTAAAGACTCTTCTGTTGGGTGTCCCAACAACATATCCGACTAAAATACCTTCGTCAGCTTTCTCACCAAATTTAGAGTTTGTCTTTAAAATCGTACATGGGGACCCGAATGGTTCGAGACCATTCAAGTTTGGCTTTCGACCATGCATAAGTTCATAACAAGTTTTATTTAGCCTTGTAACAGTTAAAACACGATTAAGGATATAATAGGCTGTGGCAACTGCTTCAGCCCAGAACACCACGGGAGTATACGGGGCACTATACTGGTGGTCTATCCCTTTCTGTAAGCAGAACAGCTCCATCTGGTAGTTTTTGAACTCTGTCCCATTATCACTCCTGATGTACTTAACCTTTCTCCCCACAATATTCTCAACCTTAGTAATCAAGTTAATTACCAACTGAACCGTCTCATCTTTTGTCTTCAGAAAGTATACCCACGAGTATCGAGAGTAATCATCGGTTATTACCAAGCAGTATGTCGTTCCACCTAGACTCTTTACATTCACGGGACCGAAAAGATCCATGTGAAGTAGGTCTAGGATACTGACAATTGAATTAACCTTCTTGGTGAGATGAGGTTTCTTGTGTTGCTTTCCCTTCTTGCACGATAAGCATTGGTCTTCAAAGTTGAAATTCTTTAAGGGAACACCAAGCACCAGCCCATTCTTGACAATGTAGTTCATTTTTCGAAGATGTATATGCCCCATTCTTCGATGCCATAACTCGGACTCCGATTCAGTTGCTTTTGACAGAAGACATGATTCTTCTGTTGCCATCTCCGTTGACCTCATATCCATGACGTATGTGTTCTTTTCTCTTGGAGCTTTCATCAACACCCATGTCTCTGGTATCTTGAAACCAGGATACAGAACAATCGTTCACGGAAGTATCTCGTACTACGTAGGTGCGGAATCCCTACGTAAGACGATACGAGTGTTCGATGCGATATACGTTAAAACCAAGCACAAATACACGTTACAATACTCAAAAGACACGTTGTATTGCAACTCCTTTAACACGTGATATGCAAATCACAATTACACGTTCTGAAAACTTGTTTAACAAAAGCCGTAGCTAAGGCATATATAGTTATCGACAACTTCGCCTAACAGACTAGGCGAAGTTGTCTATAACTTCGCTTGTCCACAAGTTCACTTATATTAGGTGAACTTGTGAGACAACCTATACAAATCAAAACAAAACAAACTAACACGATTACAGATACTAGATACTGAACTACTGACATAATGCACCAACAGAAGCTGAACTAGCTTAAAAGATTGACTCATTGAGAAAGAAGTTTACAGGTAAGTGTGGTTATTTGTTGGATAAAGAAATGCAACCTGAAATGGTTGATAGCTTATCTAAGGCTATTGTTGAGTCACACTATAACAAGTTGCAAAAGAAAGAAAAATTGAAAAGAGTGCAACCTGAGCCTCCTACTACGCAATCAAGAGAAGAACAACATGAGCCCCTAGTGAAGAAGAGAACGATCATGACTCTAAGGGAGAAACAAAGGTCCCAAAATGAAAAAGAAAAATCAGAAGGGTCAATAGATCATGATACACCAATCCAAGTGGAAGTCAAAGATGAACTGGTGGATGAACCCACAGATCCCTGGGAAAATGATGAGATGATAGAGATTTTGAGAAATATCCTGGTGAATCAAAAGGGAATGAATGAGAAAGCATTTGACAACTTGGGTAGAGCACAACTCAAAGAACTCTTCTTTGTAGAAAAGGCTGAATGGGAAAGAGTGTTGCTGGAGGGTGTAAACCCAAGGAGTTTTATTGGAGGAAGATTTGTACCTGCTGGACAACTTCATGATGAAAGGATTATAGAAATGATTGCAAGGTTGTTTAGAGAGGGTAATGAAAATCTTACTGAGTTGATCAATTTGCCTACTGAGATGATTGTTGCAATGTATAGAAAAACATTTGGAGTCACAGGGCCTACAAAACCAATGAAGTCAATTCCAACTACACCCTCTGCTTCAAGAATGCATGCCTCAACAAGCAGAGGAGAGTCAAGCAGAGCAGGAACACAAAGAGAAACAAGACCACAATCTGATGTGGATCTACCAATGACTCTGTACTATGACTCAGTCTCTCAATCATTGAAAGTAATTATGCAGAGTAGACAGCTGAGAGACATTATATTTAATGATGATTTTGCTGATTATTCAATGGAGCAATTGGAGAAGATGGCCAAACTTAATTTGTATGACAATCATGATACCAAAAAGTTGGCTGGAAGACAGCAAAATGAACTTTCATAGTATCTAAGAAGTGAAGTTGTGAAGCGGTTCCCACTTCTTAATCAAAAGAAGAAGTGGAGTTTGACAAGTTATGAAAAGACAAGAAGAGCATTGAGGATGAGAAACATAAGAAATGCTGAGTATGACTTTGTTTCAAAAGTCAAAAACAAGAATCCTCTGTCAAACATGAACACATGCATCAGCATAGGACGAAGAATGACTCGTCCCAATTAAGAAGTCCAGAAAAATGGCCGAATTACAATGGTTGAATACAAGGAAAATGAAGGCCATTATGTTCTACGAAATTCAGATGGACTCATCTTGGGATTCATCAGAACTAACAAAGACCTGACTTATTTGCATTGGGAAGATCTGAGGGACATTGTTGGATTGACACTTCCTGCAAACCACCCCTACTATCAGATACTTTCCATCTTCCAGCAAAGAGTAGGAACAGTTCTTCTTGCAATGAGACAAGCAGCCCACAATGCAGGAAGAAGATAATTAGTAGAATAGGGTTTGCTTTGTAATGTCTACGGGCAGAATTTGATTATTTAATATTTTGACTTTTGATATGTAAAAATTTGATTTTGATTTGATATGTATTTTGACTAAGTGTATGTAACCTTAGAGATGTTTTGGGACAGCTGAGGTGTTCCAATCTAAGGGGAGATTGTTGAGTAAAAGATTTGACCTAAAAGAAGTATAAGGAAGATTAAAATCTTCTCAACCTCCTCAGAATTCGCTAAGTATGAAATCCGAGCACACTTAGACTCCCGGGCAAGGTTTGATTACCCTAGCAAGGTATTTTGTCCATCGGGCAAGGTTATCTTCTAGAATTCTCCTTTAGCGTCAATCCGAGCAGGGTTCACTATGTCTAGCAAGATTGTTCTTCATAGCCAAGCAAGGTTTTCTTCCGAGTAAGCTCTTGGCTAACCAAGCTCATGAAGCCAAGTATTTGGAAGATCGGGCAAGGTATTCATTAATAAAACAGTGGTCCGAGCATGCTTGATGGAAGATAAAAGAATAACTCTAAGGACTTCATTGGGCAAGGTTCAACTCCGAGCAAGCTACAGTTTTAACAGCACACTTTGCTTCTCTAATAAGTTATCTACTAGTAAGGAGTTGAAAGGATCATTGAAGAACAAGGTTGCTCGTTAGATTATGTCGGACAAAATTTGATATGATCAAGAAGATTGAAGTCTGCTAGATGAGTATTTTCTTAGGAAAATACTCTAAGTAAAGTCTACACGGAGAACTGTTCCTGAGCACACTTCAAGGTTACCAGGTCTACTAGGACAAGAAGGCACAAAGCCTACTCGGAAGAGACATGTCACAAAGTCTACCCGGAAGACCTATTTTTACACTTAGTATAGTTCTGAATATGTAATTTGAATACGTATCATTTATTTTGGGTTTCTAGAAGATGGGATAGCTGTCAGGTGGTGGCAGGCCTATAAATAGAATAATTTAGAGCACCCCTACCACGAGAGAGACGGATTTTGCCACTTTACACTTTTCAGACCTAATTGATTATCATTTGTATGAATATTTATATGAATGGAAATCTTTTGAGTTATTGTTTTGTGTTAGTTACATTTCATTAATCCTTAAGCAACTACTCTGTTTGTTTTTGATTCCTCTTTTAACAAACGGTTTTCTAACCTAAAATAGCAATCGTCATTAACTCTCTTGTCGACACATTTAATGTGTGAGTTATGACTTGATTTTGAGTACGAGAGACCAAAACGGGACCTGACAAAATATCATTTTCTGCCAATCTATCTAGTTTTCTCCAATCATGAATTGTTTGACATTAGAAATGTAGAAGACATGGAAATTTATGCCAGGAGATGGTTGAGACCAAGAAAAGAAGACAGCCTGCATGCATACTCATTTAAAATGGAAAAAGTAAACTTTGTGAAGAGTTCAGTGGAAAGAGGACATGAAAAATTGAACAATTCTTACCATTATCAATCAACTTTGATGGTTAAACTACCCATCAAAAGACCATTAGAATTGATCCCCCAAGACCAAGTGAAATATTTAAAAGGGGAAACTCAAGTCCAAGTTACAAAGGTCAAGTATGGTGCAAAATTTGTGATGCCTATGGTCATCACATTGATTCTTGTCAAGAAAGGTTCTCTCCAGAACCATTTCATGTTCCAGACTATGCCATGTTTGGACAAGATTTTGCACTTTACAAAAAGAAATACACTGAGTACTTGAATAAGGGAAAAAACATGGTTAATGATGAAGTACAGAATCATGAAGAAATTTAGAAGAAAGGAAGTGTGATAACCAAAGAACTCAACAAATGTCCATCTGAAGTCTCAAAGTTCTGAGAAGTCATTTGATTCTGAAGAATCTATAACCAATGAAAATGAAAGTAAGTTGAAGAAGAAAATCTTCAAAAGAAAGAAAGAAAAAGAGCTTACTGGTGAAGAAAAATTTCTTAAGAAACTTGGATATGAACCACATGGGTTCTTGTGGAAGCCAAAAACTAAAGCTCCAATGATAATCATCAAAAGGGAAACTATAGTTGAAGAATGCAAAAGCATAATTCCCTACTTTGGAAACTCATTTGAAACTGGTTATGAGACTGATGAGTCTTGTGAATTGGTTTATGAGAATCCAAAACCAAATGAAACTATTGATGTTGTTCCTGATGACTTGCAAGCTGGAATAGCTTGTGATTTATCATCTAACTGATTGATTTCTTTTCAAATGTGCAGGAACAATCCATAGAAGTGAATGATGTATGGTATATGGATAGTGGATGTTCCATTAACATGACCTGTGATAAGAGATCATTGGTCAACTATGAAGAAAATATTGAAGGCCTAGTTGCTTTTGGTAGTGATGAATATGGAGGTAGAATTGTGGGAAAAGGCATTCTCACAAATGGGAAAGTCTCTTTTGATAATGTTTTTCATGATGAAGGTCTCCAATATAACCTTTTGAGCATCAAATGAGTGATAAAGGTTATAAAGTGGGATTTGTTGAATCTCATTGTTTCATTTTGAAACCTGAGTTTGTGATTCCACCTGATATGCTAATCATGATGACACCTAGAAATGGAAACTTGTATGAACTGAGGATGAAAGATGCCATTTCTAGAGGTGGAACATGCTTTGCCTCTAAAGCATCTGAAAATTAATTCAGATAGTGGCATAGAAAGTTATGTCATGTGAATCTCAAGAACATGAACAAACTTGTTAGAGGTGAACATGTTATTGTTTTACTAACAAGAGAGTTCAAACTAGATGACAAATGTGTTTTATGCCGAAAAGGAAAGCAGCATAAATCATCTCACAAAACAAAACTAATAAACTCCATTGAACAAGTGCTTGAAATGCTTCATATGGATCTCTTTGGTCCTGTAAATGTTCCAAGTATTGGCAAAAAGAGGCATTGTTTGGTGATAATAGATGATTACTCAACATTCACATGGGTATATTTTCTAAGTTCCAAAGAAGAAGCTGCAGAACTTATCAAAAGTTGTGTAATTAGGATTGATAACCAATTGGATGCAAGGGTTAAGGTAATGAGAAGTGACAATGGTTCTGAGTTCAAGAATGGGACAATGACTGAATTTTGTCAACATAAAGGAATATTTCAATAGTTTAGTGCTCCTAGAACTCCTTAACAGAATGGTATTGTGGAAAGAAGAAATAGAACATTAATAGAGGCTGCAAGAACCATGCTTGCAAATGTCTATTTGCTGGTAACATTTTGGGCAGAGATAATCAACACTGCATGTTATGTTCAAAACATGGTCCTCCTTAACAAAAGACAAAACAAAACTCCTTATGAGATTTTGTACAAAAGAAAGCCCTACATCAAGTTTCTCAATCCATTTGGATGCAAATGTTCTCTTTAAATACTAAAGATTATTTGAATAAGTTTCAATCAAATTCATTGGATTGTTTCTTTGTTGGATATTCTTCACACCTAAAGGCATATAGAGTATATGTGAAAGATCATATAAGTGTGATTGAATCATCTGATATCATTTTTAATGAGAATCAGTTTAATACGGTTGATGGAGCTAGTTGGTTGTTTTATCTAAAAAAAGCTGATCAAGTCCTTCGAAATCTATCCTAAATATATTGATGAAAATTCCTATAGAACAAGTGTTCTTGAAGCAACTTTTGAAAAGAAAATTGACTTAGACAAATTATGGTCTAAAGTTGCTGATGAAAACCATGAATTCTCTTTTGATAGGAAGATTTCCGAAGAAAATGAAGATGAAAAAAATGAAGAAAATTGTTACCCACAAGAACAAGGGAATATTGAAGTAAATGGTGATCAAACCTTGATCAACATGATCAGGACCAACATGATAGACTGTCAAGGTTTGAAACTTTGTTTCAATAGTTGAATATGTCACATGATGTTGCATCAACATTTAATCAAAATGTCAATGAATCATAAATTAATCATGAATCACAAGATTTGATCATAGAAGAACTTGGTCTAAATGAATCAAATATGGATTCAAATTTAACTTCATCTCAAATCATACAAACATCTTTTATTCAAAATTATCATCCTATTGAGAACATCATTGGTGACCTCCATGAAAGAGTGATCAGAAGTGCCTCTAAAACTGCAAACATTTGTTTGTATTCTGTCTTTCTATCTCAAATAGAACATAAGAGCATTGTTCAAGAACTAAAGGAAAAATTTTGGGTGAAAGTTATGTAGGAAGAGTTAGCTTAGTTCAGAAACCTGCATGCCTGGGAACTAGTTGACAAGCCAAGAGGAAAATATGCTATAGGCACCAAGTGGGTTTTTAGAAACAAGAGGGATGGAATAGGCATTGTAATGAAAAATAAGGCAAGATTAGTTGCTCTTGTCTGCCTACAAGAGGAAGAAATTGACTTTGAAGAAGTATTTGCTCCTGTAACAAGATTGGAAGCAATTAGAATATTTTTGGCATATGCTACATCTAAGAACATAAGAGTGTTTCAGTTGGATATTAAATCTGCTTTCTTAAATGGAAATATAGAAGAGGAGGTGTATGTCACTCAACCTCCAGGTTTTGAGGATCCTGATTATCCAAATACAGTATACATACTCAACAAGGCTCTATATGGATTACGTCAAGCTCCAAGATCTTGGTATGATGAGTTTTCAAATCATCTGCTTGCTAATGGTTTTCAAATGGGAGCCATTGACAAGACCCTGTTCTACAAGAAGAGAGGAAAAGATTTACTCCTGCTTCAAGTGTATGTTGATGATATCATCTTTGAATCTACAAAGGAACAAATGTTTTTAGAGTTGAAGAAGTCATGAAGTCAAAATATAGTATGAGTTCTACTGGAGAGATGAATTTCTTCCTTGGATTGCAAGTACAACAGAAGACGGATGGAATATTCATTAGTCAATCCAAGTATGTACATCTTAACCAAGTTCAAATGCCAAGATTTGAAGACTGCTTATACTCCAATGGACACACATGAAAATATGGTAGCTGATGAAAAGGGGGGAGCCTGTGGATCAACATGAATGCAAAGCTAAGATTGGATCACTCATGTATCCGACTGCTTCAAGACCAAATATCATGCTTGTTGTATGTGTCTATGCAAGATTCCAAGCAAATCCTAAAGTCTCACATATGATGGCTGTCAAAAGAATTTTCAGATACTAGAAAGGAAAGCCAGACTTGGGAATTTGTCATCCAAAGAACAATTCCTTTGATCTACTTGCCTACACTGACAGTGACTATGATGCATGCAATATGAGCAGGAAGTCAACATCTGGTGGTTGTTAAGAGACAAGATGGTCTCATGGCAATGCAAGAAGCGAACAACTGTGTCAATTCAAATGCTGAGGCTGAATACATTGTTGCTTTTGCTTGATGTGCTTAAGTCCTCTTGATTCAGAATCAACTGCTAGATTATGGTCTGAATTTTTTGAACACTCATATTTTCATTCACAATACTGCTGCTTTGTTTATTGTGAAAAATCATGTTCAACACTCAAATACCAAGCACATTGAAATCAGACATCATTTTATTAGAGATTGCAATGAGAAAGGACTAATAGAAATGAAAAGAGTTGTAACTAGTGATAATTTGGCTAATTTATTCACCAAGCCACTAGATAAGACTAGATTCAAGTTTCTATTAAAGGCTTTAGGCATGATCAAATATGATGAAGTATGATTGATGATATATGCTCACTTATGCTAACTGATTATCTGTTATAAGGTCTTGAGTGGTTATTTGTGTTTTTGTCTGCTTATGTGTGTGTTTATCTTCTATGATAAAGTGTGTTTAAATGATTATGTGTGACTTAGGTATTTATGATGCTTAAGTATAACATTATGTTTATGTTTCATGACAGTTTGATGAGTATGATTGAATTTAAATTGAAATATTTTATCTGCATAATTGTCTGATATATTGTTCATGATTAATATTTTGAAATGACTAAGTGCTTAGGACAAGTTACACTATGCATGTTTTAATATTGATATGAACTCCATGTTAGCATGCTTGTACGTATGCATTAATGTATTGTTTTTTATTATGTTTGAGTATTCAACAGTTTGCTTTAGTAAAAAAAATTGCTTTGATAATAAGACTTAGAGCATTCTCATCCAAGCCACGGTATTGTGTGAGAGGTGTTTTTATAATTTATAGAGTGATTTAGGGTGTTGTGAGTGAAGAGTTTTTATATTTCAGAAAACGTAGTGATTTTTTGTATATTTGAAAAGCTACTGTTCACCCCCTATTATTTTTTAATATATTTTGAAAGTGTTTGTGAGTGAATGAAAGAGAAATGAAAATGATAAAAGTATAAAAAAAGTATTCTTTAATTGAAAATAAGAGAGAAAATTTAGTGTGTTTTAGTGTAATTTTGAATTTATGGATAGGGGTTGGACGAGAATGCTCTTATGTGTTCAAATGATATTTTTTTTCAAAGAAATTTTTCAAAGTAAAATGTTTTGACAAAAGAGCAAATTTATGGTGTAGAGACATGATAAAATTATTCAGTTCAAACTTTAAAGAAGCTTAAAATGTTTTCAATGGAAATTAATCCAAACTTTTGGAAATGATAGAAAGTTGGTTATTTACACTAATCATATGGATTTTAATAAGCTGAAAGGACTATTAGTACAATTATTGATATGTATGGTAGCTTTCTATGATGTGTAAAACTGAGGTGATATAAACTAAATGAAAATGCTAAGCTTAATGTGGAGATACATTGTTGAAATATGCATGTTTCAAGATAAATCTCTCCGAATGATAGGAAGAAATGTAATTACCCAGTCATACACAAGCCTGTTGGTATTTGGTCACTCAAAATGATTCATTTTATATAGGACTATTGGTTTTTATTGGTCCCAAGTATTTCATTTTTTCCGGCGCTGGTCCCAACTATCACTTTAACTGCCAACGGTCCCAACTTTCACACATGTGTCTGCCACCAGTCCACGACCAACCGAGTACTAACTCCGTTATGTTTTAGATGACGTGTCCATCCTACGTGTTAAAAAACCTTGACGTGGCTGCCTGCGTGTATATTAATAACAAAAAACCCAATTTATATGTGTTGATTGGCAACCTCACCAAACTCTCCGACCGAGACACCCTCTCCGTCGCCTCAACTGAACTCGAATCCATCGGCTGTCGAGGGCGATGGTGGAGTCGGCCATGGAAGGCGGCGATGGCGTTGACTGTGGAAGGCGGTGAGATCTGGGTTTGGTTTTGATGGTTAGGTCACGGAGCCTGAGGCCGCCGGAGAATGAGAGAGTTGGTGAATTGACGGAATGGATTTGTGGGTATCGAGATTGAAATGTGACCGGATATTTTTGAAGAGTGGTGGTGGCAGAAGCGACGGTGACAGCAGCGGCAGTGGCGACGGCCATATGGTGAGGGGTGTTTGGGGATGAATAAAATTGGAGTTTGGAAGCATTTTGTGAAGGAGGAGATAATATGGTGGACACGTAGCTACTGATTCCAGCAGCCGGAGAGCAACGCCGGGAAACGGGGGGCCTGGGACTGGAGACAAAACAGAAAAGAGAAAAGGAAATTGGTTTTTTGTTATTAATATACACGCAGGCAGCCACGTCAAGGTTTTTTAACACGTAGGATGGACACGTCATCTAAAACATAACGGATTTAGTACTCGGTTAGTCGTGGACTGGTGGCAGACACATGTGTGAAAGTTGGGACCGTTAGCAGTTAAAGTGATAGTTAGGACCAGCGCCGGCAAAAATGAAATACTTGGGACCAATAAAAACCAATAGTCCTTTTATATATGACAAAGAATTAAATTGTGCAAAATATTATACATCAACCAAAAGTTGATAAAATTTACAAACATGAGGGTTTAAACTAGAATTACAGAGTTGGGGCATCATTATAAGTCCTAAACACCTTGAATGTAAGGCATGTAAGTTCGAATTGCGTGGCATGTAAATCCAACGTTCAACCTCAAAGTTTGAAAGTTTTGAAAAGATAAATTTATCAAAGAAAATTACTTATTTTTGTCGTCAAAAGATATTTTAACAAAATATCAAGGGGTTCAAGTAAATTTGGGGTGATCTGGAGAAAGCTAAATAAGCCTTGATAAGGGATATGGGACATCATAGTGCAATGAGTGTTATCCATTTTTGTACTTTGCAACTAATTGAATCTTAAGCATATCACCAACGTAATGAAATTCATGCTAAGTAATTACCTGCTATTAACCTGCAAATTGTGTCACAATAATGCTGAGAATAAAGTATTGAAAGGTGACTTAATTAATATAATCCCATGTAGAGATCTTTTCATAATAAGAAAAGGATTTGAAATGATAAAACTATAATTTCACTATTTGCTCTTAAACTTTTGATCCAAAAGAAAAATTGTTTCAAGAAAGTTTAAAGTCAAATAGAGTTGCATTCTAATTATGTCTGATTACGTTGTATGATTACTATGTATTTTTTAGAATACTTATGTAATCTTGTTTTTGCCGAATATGTATTTTTCGAGTAAACATGAATATTTTATGTGACATTTTGTCTCATTCGAGCATACTTGTAAAATTCTTGATATGGTTTTGTTTTGATTATGTCCGAATACTTTATTTCTGAAATACAAGTGCTTTCGAGTAAACTTTGTTCATCAAGCAAACCTTACGCTTCTAGCACACGTGTATATTAAGAATTTAATATCTCATGTGTTCACAAATTTCAAGTGTTTTCGAGCAAACTTCGTGTCTCGAGTACACTTTATGCTTTTAGCACACTTCTGTGTTAAGATTTAACATTATAAGTATACCCAAGCATACTTTCTGATTACATGTATTTTCGAGTAAACTTTGTTTTTCCAGTATACTTGACAATATATTATTGAACAATGTTAACTTTTGACTTGATTAAGTTCTTTCAAGTAAATTTTTGTTATTTACTTATTTGTTATATCAAAACCTGATTTTCAAGCAAGCCTTGTGTTTGAAAAATTTAAAAATTGAATTGTTGACAACATTCATGTACTAAATGGCAGATGCTTTTAACCAGTGTACAACACTAAATAGGGAATCAAAAGAACTTTTCCAGTAACTTTATCTTACACATATTGGTTTAATCTGCTGTCACTTCCAAACATTCAGACTTTGTAAGGGTCCTATTATTTATTTCCGCCATCTGTTGATCAGGTGATAGGTCTAAGTTTCAAGTTTGACTCACATTTCCGTTTTGTTTGTAGGTATTCATATTATTGAAGAACAGGTTCAACAAAGGATTATCTTTCACTCTTCTTGATTATTAATCACATTTTGGCTCTACTTTGTCTAATCCATACTCTGATTGTGTTTTTATTCATAATTATGCATACCCAAATGGATTTCGACTCTGCTTGTTTTGATTCTTACAAAAATCATCTAACAGAATTTGAAGATGAACTGAAGAAGGCATTAAAGAAAAATCAAGCCCTGAAATCTGAGGTTGAGAAGACCTCATATGCACCAAAACAGGGGGAGAATACATTGAATCTTCTATCCGTATATGATCAAGATTCCACAAAGGAAAAACTGGAATCTTCTTACCCTCTTTAAGAAATGGCTAAATATGGAAAACGAGCAAACTTAGCACTTCGAGCAAGCCTAGAACTTACTGAAGCAAGGTATTTTACTTTCGAGCAAAGTTATCTTCTAGCATTCTTCTAAGTGTTAGTTCGATGAAACTACACTTCATCAAGAAAGGTTGTTCTTCAAGTTGAGTAAGGTTTGTTTTAGAGCAAGCCCTTGACTTAACCAAGCTGAAACCAAGTATTTTGGTGAATCGAGCAAGGTTTAATAATAAACAGTGGTCCAAGCACACTTGAAGGAAGTTATTATAGAAATTATTCTAAGGACATCCAACGAGCAAGGTTCAACCTCAAGCAAGCTACAGTTTCACTACCACACTTAACTTGTTATAATAAGTTAAAGACAAAAGGTTGAAAAGATCAATGAAGAAAAAGTTTGCTCGTTGGATATTATCGAGCAAAATATGATATTATCATGAAGATTGAAGTCTGCTTGAATAATATTTTCTTAGGAAATATTCCAAGTAAATATTACTCGGGGAACTGTTCCAAGCACACTTATGGTTACAAGGTCTGCTCAATAAGAATAAAAGCATACAAACTTACTCGAAGACCTGTTTACACTTGTAATATTTTGAATATGCTTGAATATGTTATGTATCAATCATTAGGGTTTCTAGAAGGTATCAGGTGTGCCTATTTAAGGAAACTTTATGGCACATTTATGACAATGGACATAGAGTGAATATTGTGGTTTGACGACCGACACTTTCTTGTAAAAAGAATATTTATGTACGGAAAGTTACCTCAAACAAACATTCCACATAGAAACCCTAATAGATCTTCATTGTATTCTTGATAATGTTAATGGAAATATATTGAGTGACTTTGTGTGTTTGTTTCATTTCTGTTCGTCTAGCAACACTTTGAATATCATTGATTCCGCCTTTGATGGTCATTGGATCTTCACAGGAGCAGACCTCGTAACCGTCTTGTCAACACGTTGTTGTTGGTTACGAGACTGATGTTTGTGGTTGATAGATCGGTCCTGACAAGTGGTATCAGAGCTTCATCTATGCACTTGTGGAGATTTGTTGTTGCTAATTGTGAAGTTATTACTGAATATTTGCTGATTTTGAAGAAGGAGAATGATGACATTAGCTGAGCATTGTTCCACTGGTTAGTGACCTCAGCAGCTTTGTTCTTCATTTTCTTAGATCTACAATCTGTTGAGGTTTAAAAGTTCTCTATTCTCAGATTTACATTGATTATTGCTTATTTGAGTCTAGATCTTGGTCTTATTCATCCAGTTTCATCAGATCTAAGGATTTTATTCTCAGATCTAGTTGTTTTTCTAAAATTTTTCAAGTTTTAAGTAATTTTCATTTCTCAAACTTTTTCAAAAATACCAAAAACATGGTTGAACTAATGGATGACCAAGAAGTGTCTACTAACAAAATTCCAAGATTGTTAGGACAGGAAAATTATATCAAGTGGAAGGTTCTATTTGAAGCAGCTTTGTGCTAAATTCAATCAAAAATGGTCCATATATCCCTGATGGCACAAACAACAATTAAACCTTAGAGAGACAAATGAAGAAGAAGGATGCTAGGGCACTAACTATGTTGAAACTTGGTTTGTCATAGGAGATTTTGACAAGTGTGGCTTATCATACTACTGCAAAGGCCATGTTTGATTCAATTGTTGAAATGTTTGAAGGAAATACTGAGATGAAAGACATCAAGAAAGACAGATTAAATAAACAGCTTGATAGGTTCAAGTTCAAGGAAGGAGAGAGGTTAAAATATATTTTGCAAAGGTTTGTTGCTATTGTCAATGAAAGTAGAACCACTGACCTTGCAATAACATATTTTGACCTGAACAAGAAGTTTCTATCATCTCTATCTAGAGAGTGGTACACTGCTAGCAAGTTCATTAAAGAAAAAGGCAAATTTCCCAACCTTAAAGCTAGATGATGTTATATGCTTTCTACAAGCTGCTGAGCATGAAATGATTGAGAATCATATGATCAAGGAAGATAAACCAAGCTTCCAAGTTGAAAATGCTCTAATTGCACCAATGGGGAACCTGTCAACAAAGAACCAACAACAAGTCCCCATAATTGAAGATCCAAATGAATTTAATGCTGAAACCCAAGAGTTTTTGTAGCTGGTCAGTCTGGAAGTTAAAGTGGGCAGACAAGGTTTAATGTTCAATTGATGAATGATGGTGATACATCATCAATGGCAAGTGGACAGGCTCCCTATGTTGCTGGAAAAATTAATCAAGGAAATGATTATCAAGCTCTCTTCTCAATGTTCACTGACTTTTAAAATGCATTTGTGGCCAAGAATTTAATTTACACAAGTTTAGTGCAAGAAGATCTTGAACAAATTGATGCTGATGACTTGGAAGATATGGATCTCATGTGTCAAGCTGCCATGTTGGCTGTGAGAAGTAAAATGCTATATAATAGAACTGGTAGATCATTGGTTTCTGGACCTAATGATAGAATTGGCTTTCACAAGTCCAAGGAAATTTGCTATAATTGCCAACTACCGGGTCATTTTGCCAGAGAATGTAACCAGCCAAGACAGTTTCAAAATAACAACCAACAGAGAAACCAGTTCCAGTACCAAAATCATAATAAAGGCCAACAATGACAATTCAACAACAATAACAATTTTCAACAAAAAATAGTCCCACAACAACAACAATTTCAAAGAAACCAACAAATCCCTCCACAAGCTCCTACCAATCAAAACAGGAACAATGTCAATCAGCCTAGAAACCAAGGAAATGTTGCTTTGGCTTAACCACAGCAAGATGGTGTGTTTGATTGGAGTAACCATGCTGAAGACATTGAGAAGTCTAATGTGTCAGTCATGGCAAAGATTGGAAATGAAGCTGAATCCTCTTTGTCCCAGGTACATTTAAATTTCACAACCTTTGAATTACTTGAAATGAATGATACTTTAAGAAAGGAAGTTGGTAAACTGGAAACTAAGTGCTTTAAGAAACAGAGCATAATAAATGTCTATGAGATGAGTGAGCTAATATATGAAAACCAAATCAAGAGTTTGGAACAAGACTGTATGGACAGTTATAATACCGACCAACCTTAAATCATTATCTATATAGTATTTGTTACAACTTTAATATTTTTAAGAAAAGGATTATTTTGTTACAATTATATATATTTTTAATAACCTTTATAAAATTTATTTTTAAATAAATTTTTTTATACTCTCAGTACCAGTTCATATCTCGATTCTCTATTAGTCTATTTACTAATTCGTAGTATTCCCGTTATTACACTTGTTAGGATTTGACTTTGCTACATCTCGAGCGTGACGTTTATTCTCTTACCATTCTTAACGCATTTATTCATTTGCTTATAATTAAGGTGAGTATCCCACTCCCCTATTTTACTCATTTAATTTTTTAGGGATATATGCATATTTACAGTATTTTCTTATTATTATTATCCACATTAGCAACTGTTATCCTTGTGTGTATATCAGTTTATGCCTAACTTGCTATTTGCTTACTTGCTTTATTTTTACCGCATTCGGAGAGGTCCATCATAATAGTATGATCATACGACCGTCGTAGTGGCCAGCGTCCAATCGCATGACAATGGTTTCACCGACAACTCATTTTTGGTAATCAATGTCCGATTCACATGGAAACGGTTTAGCCTTTTCTTTATCTGCTTGAATTGTGTACATGCTATGGCTTAATTGTTATCTCACAGGAACAATTTGCGTTTTCTTTTATACATTATAGTATATCTCACTTAACTAGTGTTTTACTCACTCAACCTTGTGTTGACAAAATTATTTCTATTTTAAACGCATATGCAGGTTATCATTTGAACTAGTTGCAAGATTTGGTGAAGAATTTAGGATTGCTTGTGTTATAAGAAACGTATTCAAGACTAAATCAAGACTTTAATATAATTTAGATTTTGAATTATCTTGTTTATATTAAATTTTGTACTTTGTATTTGATTTATTTGAAAAATTAATTAAATTTAGTATATATTGTCACTTTTAATTATTGCATGATAGTACATTGAGAACTGTGAGCAATCAGCTCACGCCCCGACATTTTCATCTTAGGTTGGGGTGTGACAAAACTCTTAAACGTCTATCGTTCGAGTAGTCATCTTCAGTTCAAAACTGACTAACTATGAATCGGATCATTCACATGGTTAGTGATGAACATAGAAACAGTACCTACAACTATTTCGTCTTCTAGATTCGTAATTTCAAACATCTTGTTGGTTCCTTTATTTTATCCAAAGTCGAGACGCAAGTTCTCTAGAATACTCAAATTTTTACACAATTGTATTATGTTTTGTTTGATCTAGTTCAAACTTCTCGGTAATTGACAAAATATTTTATGGTGCCTACCTTTGCTAGGTTTTCACATTCTCACTTCATCCCTCTCACTCAATACATTTTAACTAGGTAAAGCCCGTGCTCCACACTAATGGAAAATATAATAAAAAGATAAAAAATTATTATATGTAATACTTAAATTAAGTTATTTCATATAATAATTTTATTTATGACTTTTTTATTAGTTTTTGATATATTATGCACTATAATTTTAAGTTGAAATCCAAACGTTGGTGTTTGATTTATTTAAAAAATAAAACATTCATAATGATATTGTTATATTAAATATTGTGTGTATAAAAATGATATTTATAACAAAATGTTGTCACAAATTTAAAAACTAAATTTACAAGGACTAAGGTTTGGTTGTAAAATAAAGTAAATAAATATATATTATTTTTAAAATAAAAAGATAACTGATGAACAATCTTAAATGGCTGTGTTAAAGATATACGAGAAAACAATGTGATATTGTGAATTATGGAAATGTTAGCTATTAAATATAATTTTGGTTTTATACTTGAAGAGAATTACATTTATATATGTTAAGTAAAAAAATCTAACACAATTACCACTTTAGTGGAGTTGATAAGCACATTTGGTTTGAAACATGAGGTCTTGGGTTCAAAACCCGTTTTTTTATAAAAAGCCTTACGGGTCATAGGTTATAATAAGAAAACGGCTCATGGGTCATGATATAATAGGAAATAGTGACATGACATCTACTTAACATCCTATGTTGAATGCTTTGTTAAATGTCATGTGAACAACTTGTCTTGCTTTATTGTGTAAAATACTTCTCTTTACAATATGTTTAAATCACCCTACTTTGATTGATCATGGGTAAGGTAAAATGTATCCATTTATTACTTGTCGTATTTCATCTCTTGCAAAATCAAATCAAAACTTGTTATATTCCCACCCTTGAAATTTTTTTAAACGATCTATAAAAAGGTCAAAAACACTTTATTTAAAAAAAAAGGAAATTGGATTCTAATAATCCAAACTATTGAGTATTGACCAACAATAATCCCAACTAACAACATAACTAATAGCAATCCCAACTTTCAGCTATGTTACCAATAACAATCTCAATCTAACTGACCATTAACTTCGTTAATTTTTTTATGTTGTGACGTATTATGTGTCATTATTAACGTATTTAAAAATTATATTTTATTATAATAAAATTTCCACTTATTTCATCATCTTCGACCTATAACCCCCCACCAAACCCCAACCCCATCACCACCCAACTTCATCTTTATCCTCATGACACCCACCACTCGACCGCCGGAAACCACCACCGGAATGAAATTAAATTAAATATGAGATAATGTATAAGGGCCGATTTTTCCATATCTTGAAACAGTGACGAATCAGATCGACTCACAGACAAAAATAGAAAAGGGAATTTTTTGGGGTAGGATCGGGTCTATCACTGGATATTAATTATTTCGGTACATTGTAGAGTCAGATCGACTCATGGACAAAAATATAAAGCAAAATTAAATTAAGAATGCATTACAAAAGTACGTCAATTGTGAGGCATATTAAGGCAAAATTAAATTAAGAATGCATTACAAAAGTACGTCAATTGTGAGGCATATTAAGGCAACAAGGCCCCGAGCTGATGTGCAAAAACGCATCGATTTACGTATGCGATAAACATGGGAATACTTTATAAATTTTTATATAAAAACAATGAAAGAGCCAGAATTTTTTATTTGATATATATAAGGTATATAATAAATTAACAAAATAAGAAAAATGAAAACTAGTTAATTCAGATATTATAAATAATATATAAGGTATGCAGTTATGCACTCGGTGACTAAATAAATTAATTATAAGTTTATTTATGTAACTTATTACTTATATACTATTATTAGTATAATAAAAATAATAAAAACAAAAAAAGGAAAAAGTAAAGAAAGAGGTCAAAAAGTAAAAGACTGACACCAACACTCTTAATAAAATACCAATTTTTTTATGAGCTTGTCTTCCCCAAAAGACCACAACCCAATTCCCGCTGCTAACACCACCCTTGCTGGAAATTTTTCGGCGACATTTCTTCTTCCCTTTTCTCTTTTGTCTCTTTCTTTTTTTATCAGCCTTTTATAAGGGTCGGCGTCAAAATTTTAAAGGGGTCGGTTGAGATTTTTCCGTATATATAACACTAGCTTTTTTTAAATCACAGGGGTCGGCCGACCCCAGTGATCTAGCTGTAGGTCCGCCACTGTCTTGAAACTCAATTTGAAATATGAAATGTTGCATTCACGTCTCGGCGAGAATGGAGTTCCTTTCCCGCTGTAATCACACGTCTTTGTTCACTGCCGCCAGGAATCACGTTCGCCTCCACCAAACTCGATTAAGCACCACTGACGAATCTGCCACCATTTCAGGTAACAATCATGAGATTGTCGATGTGTGTAGTAGGATCCCAGAATTGAAGGAGGATATTAGGCTTTTGGATGTGGATTTAGGGTGTGTTTGGGATTACTTGTTTAAGGTGAAAAGAACTTTTTGTGATAAGTACAAAAGTATTCTGACTATTTGATAAGGAGTTTTAAAAAAGGTGTTTGGATTAACTTATTGATGTAAAATGATCAAAAAAGACATTTTTATACAAGTGAATAATTTATTTTTAAAAAACTGGTTGGGATTGCTTATTTATACCATTTTATACTTTTTTCATCTCTAGCATATTGAAAAAGAAATTACAAAATATACATTATAAAATTTGTTTACATATAATTTTTTAATTAAACCATAATAATACTACATTCGATATGTTAAAAAAACACCAAAAACACACAATAATAACAAAATAATGTCATACTACATTCCGGTTTGCGATTCCATTATTTCTTGCGCAATAGCATCTCTTATCGTTGCCATAAGCATATTATCATCAACCGTACGATTTGTAGCCAGAACTTCTTCATGATCTTCACCAATAGGAATATAACTCATAAAACACTTATGCAGATAAATCTGCCCACACACTGAACTCCCACATTCCACTTCAGCCCTCTAAACAGCATTCTTGACACACTCCCCACAATCAGAAGCCCCTAAATCCCCTTGACACTGTCCCAAAGCATACAAAGATTCATAATTAGTACTATAAAACCCCCCCATTTCCATTACTACTTTCAATCCCACTTTCCAAACTAGCAAATGCAGCATCTCTTCTTTCCTCAAACCCATTCCCACCATTATTATTACTATTACTTGACCCACAAGTCTTGTACAGCAACTCCATCCCAGATATCTGAGTAAACCCTGCAACTTCATACAACATGTAACACCCCAGAAGCTGCAGTCTTGCAGCCACTGTCTTCCTACAAAGCTTGTCCATTAGTATTGGCAGCCTGCTGACACAGTTGTAACATTCAAGATTGGTTAAATCACCTCTGCATTGGAAAAGACCTGAGATTGTGGCCTGCCCACTTCCACTAACAATCTTGAAAAACTTTGCTTTGGAAGATTGTTGGATTAAGGTTCCAAAGATGGCAGAGAGTGCGGATGAGTATACCCCATTTGGGTCTTGGAGGGTTTGCTGTGCACACCCTTTGTAGACCAAGTTGGTGTTATCTGGTGCAGATGTAGTAACAAGTGGTGTGATGGGTATCAAGAACAAGAATGTGGGTGATACTGAATGCATTGTTATTTAGAGTCTGTGAGTGGATTGAAACTGTGTTTTTTTCCTTCTATTATAAGCACCAAAATACCATAAGCACCAAAGAACCGTGTCATTGACAAAGATATTTTCATTCAATTTTATAATCATTCACATAATATAAACATCACATAATCTATTAAAGCACCAAAACACCATTAAAGAACCAAAGAACCGTGTCATTTACAAAGAAATTTTCATTCAATTTTATAGTCATTCACATAATATAAACATCACATAATCTATTAAAGCACCAAAACACCAAACATGTTTCAATCAAACAACTCGCAAACAGATTTAAACACAAATTACATGAGAATCAAACATACTTAAAACCAAATTGTACAAACCTGATGACCTGTGTTTTTTCGAATTGGACAGCACCGTATATTTTTTTGGTAGAAGGAGATGAAGAGATTCATATATTGTATGAGCAAATTCAATGTTAGCTAACAGAGGTAGTTGAGAGGCAGTTACTCGAATTGATGAGTTGGGTGTGTGAATTCAATGATCGAAAGAAGGGTTAGGGTTGAGAATAATTCTAATTGATGAGTTGGGTGTGTGAATTCAATGGTTGAAGTAGGTTAAGGTTGATAAAAATTATCGATGCAGGGGGCAGACGATGGTAAATTGATGGCAGGGGGTAGGCGATGGTAATTGATGCTGGGTGGAACGATGGAAGGATGGTGTAATGGGTAATATTGATAAGAAGATAAGTTAGTAAAGTCTAACTTATGAAAACTTAAATTTTAAGCTTGTAAATAAAGAGTTATTGAAAAGGACTTTTGTATATCCAAACACTTTTTTTGTAACTTATAACTTATATAAGTCATAAGGAGGTAAAATAAGGGATCCCAAACACCCCCTTAGTTGATTCAACTCGTCAAGTTCAATATCTGATATTTAAACCTGGGGGTTTCCGGTGATGGAGTGGTGGCTGTCATGAGGATATGTAGTTGGGTATTGATGGCGTTGGGGTTTGGTGGGGTTTTAGGTCGAAGAAGTTGAAATAAGGGGGTGTTCGGGTGAGCTTATAATTTATTTATTTATTTATTATCTTTTTGTTTATTTGCTTTTTGAAAAGAAAAGCAAATTTTAAAAAGCTCAATTTTGAAGCTTTTGAAGTTGCTTTACCAAATACATTTTTCTTTACAACAAACAAATAACAAATAAGCAAGTTTTAGAAGTTCACCAAAACACCCGTGGATATTTTATTATAATTAAATTTAATGACATCTAACACGCCACGTGTAACAACTCGGGTTTTCGAACTTATACTTTTATCCGACTCGGTTCAATGTTCGGGTTATTTTATTAAATATATTGTTTTTATCGAGTCTAAATTTGTGTAATTATTAATATATTTAACTTTTTATTTAATTATTTATAATAAATCTTTATTGTTTTCACACATTTAAACCAAACTATAAAGTTTTAACCTTCTTGTATACAACTTCAAACTTCAGGGACCAAACTGTAAAATAGTTATAACCCATATCACAATCTAGATACCCATGAACCAAACCTGTATCCTTTTTCTATTTCTTGGACCCGAATACACAATTTGGCTTGCTTAGACAACAATTTACGTTTATTTGATGAAATTGATCTTGCATATCACCTATTATTACCCATTTCGGCCCCTAACCAACGGTTTATACAAGTTAATAATATCAAAATATAATCCGATTTCCTTTTTTATTCAATTCAACAATTGTATTAACCCTATAACACGAAATTATTGTTATATTTCAATTAATTTACATGATGCGATCATTATATAGTGGCCGACATTACCCATGTATATAATTAGATTAACTTGATCATTAAGTTGTTCGTTCATACTCCTTATTGCGTCGGCACTGTTTGGTCTAATTAACCTCGTCTGGTCATCAATCAAGGTAAACAAATTACATGGTTTAACAAAAGCCCCATATTTGATTTGATTAATATTAACTGATTGGATCAAATCAAATGTTAGGGTTTATAATCAAAACTGATTGTTTCTGTTTGTGTATTTATATAATGGAAAGCAACTCTTAACTGCACGTCGATGTAGCCTAGCTGATTAGTATATCTGAGGTATGGGGTGGAGGTCGCAGGTTCGACCCCTGCACCCGATATTTTTAGATATTTTTTTAGGTTATTATTTCTTTTAAACAATTTATAATTATATTAATAATACTAATAACTAATTAAGATTATTTTAATAAAAACCGGCTTTGTAATGCTCGTTTTGCTCATGTTTTCGTTCATATATATGTGCATAAAGGAACATATATATATATATATATGTGTGTATTAAGTATATTATCACTTAGAAATTAATGTTTTAATAAATATATAAATCAAGTCATTTTATTTATAAAACTACAAATAATATTTTATTAAGTTATTATTTCATAAATCAAAATAGTTGTTTTATATAAAAATCTGAATATATAACAATAAATTATTATATTATTGTTTAACTAGTGTTCATAATAAATCTTTACTTAGCATATCCGTTTGCTCTTGTTTCCTCATTAGGCTTTATCATTCGCGTGTGACTTTACCGCGTTCATATTATCATAATCATCTTTGTTCGTCTTTGATGTGAGTACCACATTCCCCGTATTTTACTCGTTTTTCACGTTTTGGGGACATATGCATAAATTATATTTCTCATATATACTTATACACAAAACTACAACTATTGTCTTATGTGCTAACGAATTTTATACCATACTTGTTATGTGCTTATTTGCTTTACGTGAACCGCATTCGGAGAGGTCCAACATGATCTCAGAACAGTATGATCATACACCAGTCATAATAGCCTTTGCGCTTCTCGACATCTCATTTATACTTGCTCATTTGGTTAATTTGTTATTCTCATATGACTTGTTGCATTACATATTTTTATATATATTATATATACATTTAAACTGTTGTGTTGCTCACTCAATCTTGTGTTGACAAAATTATTTGTATTTTCAACGCATATGCAGGTCATCGTGTGATGTGAAGTAGTTGAAGCTTGGAAGATCACTTAAGGATTTATATTAGAGAAAATTTAATGAGACAATTATTTTTATGGTTATATTTGTTTGATGTTTTATTTGTTTTTGAGATATTGTAATGAATATTTGTTTTATTTGAACTTTATGAATTAGATATTGAAATTTATAATGTTGCATGATAGTAACCTTGAGAGCTGTGGGCAATCAGTTCACGCCACGGAATTTCCACTGTAGGTTGGGGTATGACACCACGTCATCAAAAAATTAACAAAGTTAAAGGTCTGTTAGATTTAGATTGGCATCTTACCATTGGATATTGAAACCGTTTTGTCAAGGCCCGACTCACAGTCCCCCCCCCCCCCATTTCCAGTTAACTTGCCACATAACCTAACCCTAAGGAGAACGAGCAAAAACAACAGGTGGGAATTCTTAAGGAATTTCCCAAAATAAAGACAAACTAATTTTTTTATTTTTAAATTTATGTAAAAAAAATTTGAATTTTGAGGCATAGCCTCGGAGCGGTGTGTGTGTGTGTGTGTACATGACTATTATTAACTTAGGAAAGTAGTATACAATTTAATAGAACACGTAAGGTAGGCAGATAAGAACGTATATGGGTCCTAAGCATGTGACTAAGGAAATCTATAACGACCTATCTTAAACCTTCTGCTCTAATACCAATCCGTCACACCCCAACCTACGACGGAAATATCGGAGCGTGAACTGATTGCCACAGCTCTCAAGGTTACTATCATGCAACATTATAAATTTGAATATCTAATTAATAAAATTTAAATAAAACAAATATTCAAATACAATATCCAAACAAAAACAAATAGTGCATCATAAAAACATAAATCTCATTAAATTTCTCTAACTTTATTCCTTAAGTAATCTTCAACTTGAACTAACTTCACATCACATGATAACCTGCATATGGGTTAAAAGTAAAGTAGTTTTGTCAACACAAGGTTGACTGAGCAACACACCAGTTTAGTGTATATATAATATATATAAAAATAGATAGTGCAACAAGTCATATGAGATAAACAAATCAACCAATAAGCAAAGATAAATGAGATGTCGAGAAGCACGATGGCTATAATGACTGGCGTATGATCATACTATTATGAGATTATGTTGGACCTCTCCGAATGCGGTTCACATAAAGCAAGTAAGCACATAACAAGTATGGTATAAAATTTGTTAGCACATAAGACAATAGTTGCAGTTTTGTGTAAAAGTATATATGAGAAATATAATTTACGCATATGTCCCCAAAACATTAAAGCGGTAAAATAGGGGAATGTGGAACTTACCTCAAAAGACGAACAACGGTGATTGAGAATATTAAGAATGCGGGAAATCACGCGTTGCTGATGAAGCCTAATAAGGAAAAAGAGAATACGAGTACGTTTAAGTAAATGAAGTAGATCAATTTTGAAAGCTCAATAATTATAATTATTAAGTTAATATTATCCCCTTTAATCATAATTAATAAAAGTATATATAAAGATATTATATGTAAGATTATTAGTTTATTAAATTATATATAAAATATATTATAACAATTTATCACATATAAAATTAAAATGCATCTTTTAAAGTATTATTAGTTATATATGTTATATAAATATATTTATACAAAGTTTGCTTGTTATATATGTTTATATATTAGATCATTAATTATCGGTTTATTATATATACATATATATATATATATATGTTTGCATATAAATACGAACTAAAGACGCGAGAAAACAAGTGTTATTTTGTCGGTTTTCAATAAAATAGTTTTAATTAATTATTATTATTAATAACATGTTTATTAATTGATTTAAAAGAAAATAAACAAAAAAGTTGCTATAAATCTAGGGTGGCAGGGGGTTGAAACCGCGACCTACACCCCCCCTCCCCGTGACTCCAAGACTTAACCAGCTGGGCTACCTTAGCGACGTGCAACAAGAACCAGAACTTATTATATATATACAAACACAAAATAACCCAGGTTTGAATATGAATCCCAATTGAGAGATCATATCCATGTACGATCAAACAAGTTTAGGGCTTTTAATCATTAAGAAACACCAATCCTAACCATGTATATTAATTACCTTATATCGATTTGATTGATGGTGAATGAGACCAAGTTATTTACGGCCAAAGAACACACCGGAGATCTGCCGAGATCAAAACGAAAATGTAATTGATTATGGGGGGAATATAGGCGACGAGGTGAGAGTGTTGTGGGTGATTTTAATTGACTCAAAACACTCGTTTATATAAGAATAAATTTTAGGGTTTAGTTTGATTTTTAAAAATCGGATAATGGTTATCGATTTGGCCGAA
Organism: Bidens hawaiensis; assembly: GCF_021521415.1. Taxonomy (NCBI): domain Eukaryota; kingdom Viridiplantae; phylum Streptophyta; class Magnoliopsida; order Asterales; family Asteraceae; genus Bidens; species Bidens hawaiensis. The sequence continues at coordinate 117,325 of NW_027495519.1, forward strand.
TATTTCAAATAGATAATGACATGAAGGTCATAAATTACTCGAATGTTCCAAAAACCAAACAAATTCTGAGTTAAATCCGCGTTTTCATCAACAATTAAGAATCCGGGTCGCGAAATGGGTATAAGGGTCGGGTTAATGGGTTGGTTGAACCAGCTAGATGTAATTTAATTAATAATATTATTATTTAATCTAAGTTTTCACTTTTAGTCCTTATAGTATAAAGATAGTTACCACATGCTTTCAAAGTTTAGTTTTGGGGTAAATCTTGCCAATTCATGAAAGTTATAATAATAATAATATAATAATCAATTTAAACACGATAAATGAAGAAATTTTTATTGATGCGAAGTCCTGGGCCCGTAAATGGGTTGGGTAATGGTTACAAAGGATAGGCCGGAAACCCGAATTGTTACAGTATCCCCTACTTTTAGGAATTTCGTCCCGAAATTAGATAATCACCAACAACGAAAAGATGAGAATATTTGAGTTTCATCTGGTCTTCACGCTCCCACGTAAACTCGAATCCTTGCTTGGAATTCCAACGAACTTTAACTAGAGGAATGTGGCTCTTCTTAGTAACTTTATCCTTTTGATCCATGAACTCAACGGGTTGATCAACAAAATGCTTAGTCTCGTAAATACTAACTTCATCGAGAGGGATGTTGAGATTGCCCTCGGCAAGACACTTCTTGAGGTTAGATGCATGAAACACAAGGTGAATATTAGAGAGTTCAATAGGAAGCTTGAGTCGATAAGCAACAGGACCAACTCTATCGAGAATTTCAAAAGGACCAATGAAACGAGGAGCTAGTTTTCCTTTCTTTCTAAAACGAGCGACTCCCTTCCAAGGGGATGCTTTGCGTAAAACAAAATCACAAATACTGAACTCTAGGGGTTTACGTCTCTTATCAGCATAACTCTTCTGACGACTATGAGCAGCAAGGAGGTTTTGGCGGATTTGAGCAATACGATCAGTAGTTTCTTAAACTAATTCAGGACCAGTGATCTGAGATTCACCAACTTCGTTCCAACAAATCGGGGAGCGACATTTACGACCATAGAGGGCTTGAAAGGTGTCATACCAATGCTAGAGTGAAAGCTATTGTTATAATAGAACTCGATAAGCGGTAGATGTCCCAATTGCCCCCAAAATCGAGGACACAAGAACGAAGCATATCTTCTAAAGTTTGAATCGTTCGCTTGGATTGACCATCAGATTGCGGATGATAAGCAGTACTAAGATCCAAACTAGTACCCAAGGTAAATTGAAGAGACTTCCAAAAGCGAGAAGTGAAACGACAATCACGATAGGATATAATAGATAATGGAGTTCCATGATGACAAACAATCTTCTCAACGTAAATATGTGCCAATTGATCAACAGAATACGTCTCTTTGATATAAATAAAATGAGCACACTTGGTTAAACAATCAACGATTACCCAAATACTATCGTGTTCATTGCAGGTAGAAGGAAGCTTAGTGATAAAATCCTTAGCAATACTTTCCCATTTCCACTCGGGGACGGGTGGTTGCTCGAGTAAGCCAAAAGGTCGGTGATGTTCAGCCTTCACTTTGGAACACGTGAGGCATTTAGAAACATACAAGGCGATATCTTTCTTCATTCCAGGCCACCAAAAGATAGAACGAAGGTAAGCGTACATTTTATTTGCACCGGGATGAATGGAATATCGTGACTTGTGAGCTTCGTCCATAATAAATGTGCGAAGATCATCACGATTTAGGATCCATAAGCGGTTTAGAAAGTAAACCAGACCATCGGGTTTAGTTTCAAGTTGGGTTTTGGCACCACACGACATCTCTTCATACATACTGCCTTCGGTGACGGATTCGTGTTGAGCATCGAGAACACGCTTTTCGAGATCATTTTGACCAAAACGAAAGTAAGGAGTATGGATTTGAGTGGTTTCTTACGACTGAGAGTATCGGCCATGACATTTCCCTTTCCAGGATGATAGCGAATTTCGAATTCGTAGTCGCTAAGAAACTTGACGCATCGACGTTGTCTCATATTGAGTTCTTTTTGGTCAAAAATGTGTTGGAGAATCTTATGATCGGTAAACACCACACACTTTGTACCATAGAGATAGTGTCTCCAAATTTTCAAGGAAAATACGACAGAACCAAGCTCGAGATCGTGTGTCGTATAGTTTTTCTCGTAACCTTGAGTTGTCTCACAGCGTAAGCGATAACCTTGCCTCGTTGCATGAGAACGCAACCAAGACCTTGGTTAGAAGCGTCGTATAAAATGATAAAATCTTCATTTCCTTCGGGAAGTGCAAGAATAGGAGCATTGCAAAGCATGTCCTTAAGGGTTTGAAAGGCTTCTTCTTGCTTTAACCCCCACACGTAGGTTTTACCCTTGTGTGTTAATGCGGTGAGGGGCGATGCGATCTTTGAAAAGTTTTGAATGAAGCGACGGTAATATCCCGCCAAACCAATGAAAGATCGAACTTCGGTGGGAGAAGTAGACGGGTTCCAATTCTTAACAGCTTCAATCTTCGCGGGATTAACAAGAATATCCTTGTCGTTGATAATGTGGCCCAGAAACTGAACTTCCTTTAACCAAAACTCGCACCTAGACAACTTGCATACAATTGCTCTTTACGAAGCAGATCAAGAACAGTATGGAGATAATTCTTGTGGTCGTTCTCTGATTTCGAATAGATTAAGATTTCATCAATGAAAACAATAACGAACTTGTACAAGTAGGGTTTACACACACGGTTCATAAGATCCATAAAAACCGCGGGTGCGTTAGTTAACCCGAAAGGCATAACACAGAACTCATAATGCCCGTAACGAGTACAAAAAGCGGTCTTGGGGATGTCTTTTTCACTAATTCGGAGTTGATGATAACTCGAATGGAGATCGATCTTCGAGAAGCATGCAGCTCCTTGAATTTGATCGAAAAGATTGTTGATTCGAGGGAGTGGATAGTGGTTCTTGACGGTAAGCTTGTTGATTTCACGGTAATCGATGCACATGCGGAATGAACCATCTTTCTTCTTAAAAAATAGCACAGGTACGCCCCAAGGAGAAGAACTCGGGCGAATAAAACCCTTGTCCGAGAGTTTTTTGATTTGGCTCGAGAGTTCTTGCATTTCGGAAGGTGCAAGACGGTAAAGGGCTTTAGCTACGGGGTTAGCTCCGGGTATAAGCTCAATTCGGAATTCAACTTGACGAATCGGAGAAAGACCAGTGACATCATTGGGAAAATCGCGTACAATCGGAATATCGGATATTTTCTTCTCTTTCCGCTCTTTTTTCCACTACAAGAGCTAGGAAGGCGACACATTCCTTGCGTAAATAACGTTGAGCTTGAAAGCACGACATAAGTTTAAGCTTAGACGTTGGAGTATAACCGAAAATGTTAAGAACGCGACCATTCTCGAGAGGTATACGGATGAACTTTTCAAAACAAACAACTTCCGCACTATTAAAGGTTAACCAATCCATCCCTACGATAACATCAAAATTACCCATTTGCATCGGAATGAGGTCTATATGAAATTCGACTTTGTTAAGAATTATGAGGCAATACCGAACTACCAAATCAATAACAATAGAATTCATGTCGGCTACTTCTAAGGTAAAAGGCTTAGATAACTTATCTCGAGGCTTATCAATAATATACGCAAAATCCAAAGAAGTAAAACTCTTATTGGCACCCGTATCAAATAATATCAAAGCATAATGATTATCAATGAAAAACGTACCATTCACCACATCGCTAGAACTTTGAGCTTGATTCACATTCATTATAAATGTACGACCATTGGACCCTTGAGGGGTTTGAGCAACTTGGTTCAAAGGAGGATCTTGAATAGTAGGAGCTTGAGTTGATGCCGATAGAGGAGCCATAAGCTGAGGCAAAGGAGGAGCATGGGTTTGCGGTGCATAGGCTTGGAGTTAATAGGTTTGCACCTTGTAGGCTTGAGCAGTATAGTATGGTGCAGGGTACATTTGGGCTTGCGGTGGATGATTAACATAGTGAGGTGCAGGCGTAACATGGGCTTGGTGAGCATGGGCATATAATGGGCAAGCGTTACGAAGATGGTTAGGGTCTTTACAGTGGTAGCAAGCACGGGTGTTGGAAAAACAGGGCTGAGTATGGTTTGCAGCAGGCCTAACAGTAGGGGGTGCAGACCGGGTTTGGATGGCTTGAGAGCCAGGCGGTGCACGACAAGAGTTAGCAAAGTGGCCATAACGGTTGCATTGAGTGCACAGTCGGCAACAGGATTGAACAGGATAGTGACGGTTACACTTGGCACAAAGGGGATGAGGACCAAAGTAAGTCTTCTTGTTTGGGGATTTAGGGTCATTGGGAGTTTGATTGTTGGGTTGGTTGACGGAGCAGTTTTGGTGGTTGGTCTTACGTTTGTTGTTGTTGTTCTTGTTGAAGCTGTTATTGTTGTTGTAAGCAGGCTTGGTTTAGACTTTGGCATCAGTGGAAGAGTCGGCCTTAGATTTTTCGGGAGTAGGCTTGGAGTCATTGTGTGACAAGGTTCCATCCCGAACATGACTATCGGTGAGAGAGGCAGCTAGGTCCATCGCCTCACCGATAGTTAGAGGGTCACGACTCACCACGGCATCGCAAAAAGGGGCGGTAGACCGCGAATGTATTTCTGGAAGTCGCGAGCCTCGGGGGTTACCAAGTGGGGTACAATTCGGCTAAGCTCACTGAAACGGTTAGAGTAGGTGGAGTTATCCCCACCAATTTGTTTAAGCTCCCAAAACTCAGTCTCAAGTCTCTGCAGTTTGTGTTCCGGACAAAACTCTTTCTTCATTGCCTCCTTAAGTTCCTCCCAAGGCATGGCTACGACCAAGTCAGATCCTTGGTCATTCCTCAAGGCATTCCACCAGATAACAGCTCGACTCTCTAATAGGCTTGAAGCGAACTTGGAACGTTTGGCATATGGGTATTCGCAATGGATGAATATGTTTTCCATTTCCTCAAACCATTGAAGCAAAATGGTGGCGTTTTCCTCACTGTGGAAGGATGGAGGTTTGGTGCTCAAGAAGTTATGGAAATCATGGTTATTTGGTGCGGTCGAGGTGGTTGAACCGTTGAAGTTAAGGCTTTGGATCTGAGTGACAATCATGGGCATTGCAGCATCAAATTCCTTTGTGAACCTAGCAGCTAAGCGGCGATCGCGTGAACCAGATGAACCTTGGTGACGACGGTGGTTTCAGAGTGAAGACATTCTACGAGAAAAATAAGAGTAAAGATTTATGAGTTGAAGGATCATATGTGTAAATATTCATGAGTTGACGCAACTAATGAGGTTAATGTGAGATAACTAGAATGAGGAGACGGGATTAGTTAAACAATATTAAGTTTTTGTTGGTTAATTTAGCTTCATAATAACTAACGAAATGCATTTGCGGATGTTGGCCTTCCATGAGCTTTCCATGGCCATTTGAATGGCCCAACAAAATTAACAAATAAAATCAAGGTAGTTGGACGGCCCATGAGAGTTACATGGCATTTTAACTACACCAACTAAATAACGATTAACAGTAGGTGGGTTGGACAGCCCATGAGCGTTACATGGCATTTTAATTGTCCTAACCAATTAACGAATTATCAATGCGATGAAGCTGGAGGCCCATGAGCGTTTTATGACATTTTAACTATCCCAACTAAATAACGAACTATCGAAATAAAATTTGGGATAGTTGGAGTATCTCGTGAATCACCACGTTGATTACTCCAACAAAAAAAATACGAAAAAAAGTTGAGAAACGGATAGTCGAGGTTTCCGACTAACCATTTAAAATAACATAACACCATAATCGGAGTGGTTACCGAATTTAAGCCACGAACCATCCGTGAATTCGATTATTATAAGGAATGCAATCGCTAATGTGGTCACGGTTGACAGACTAGGGTGTCGGTCTTATGGCATTGGTGTCCTACTTTGGCCTATAAGATCGAGTATTGTGGTCAGGTTATCCTCAAGGAAAGGAATAGCATCTTACCTTTGGTTCTTGGAACCGTTTTGTCAAGGCCCGACTCATAGTCCTCCCCCCCCCCCTTCAAGTTACTACAAAGACTTGCCACATAACCTAACCCTAAGGCGAACGAGCAAAAACAACAGGTGGGAATTCTTAAGGAATTTCCCAAAATAAAGGCAATCTATTTTTAAAATTTTGAATTTTGAAGCATAGCCTCGGAGTGGTGTGTGTGTGTACATGACTATAAAATAATTATTAACTAAGGAAAGCAGTAAACAATTTAATAGAACATGTAAGGTAGGCAGATAAGCACGTATAGGGGTCCTAAGCATGTGACTACCTTAGCGACGTGAAACAAGAACCATAACTTATTATATATATACATACACAAAATAACCCAGGTTTAAATATGAATCCCAATTGACAGATCATATCCATGTACGATCAAACAAGTTTAGGGTTTTTAATCCTTAAGAAAAACCGAACCTAACCATGTATATTAATTACCATATATCGATTTGATTGATGGTGAACGAGACCAGGTTGCTTACAGCCAAAGAACACACCGGAGATCTATCGGGATCAAAATGAAAATGTAATTGATTATGGGGGAATTATAGGCAACGAGGTGAGAGTGTTGTGGGTGATTTTAATTGACTCAAAACACTAGTTTATATAAGAATAAATTTTAGGGTTTAGTTTGAATTTTAAAAATCGGATAATGGTTATTGATTTGGCCGAAGATTTCAAATAGATAATGACGGGAAGGTCGTAAATTACTCGATTGTTCCAAAAACCAAACAAATTCTGAGTTAAATCCCCGTTTTCATCATCAATTAAGAATCCGGGTCGCGAAATTGGTATAAGGGTCGGGTTAATGGGTTGGTTGAACCAGCTAGATGTAATTTAATTAATAATAATATTATTTAATCTATGTTTTCACTTTTAGTCCTTATAGTATAAAGATAGTTACCACATGCTTTCAAAGTTTAGTTTTAGGGTAAATCTTGGCAATTCATGAAAGTTATAATAATATAATAATAATCAATTTAAACACGATAAATGCAGAAAACTTTATTGATGCAAAATCCCGGGCCCGTAAATGGGTCGGGTAACGGTTACAAAGGAAAGGCAGGAAACCCGATATGTTACAATTTCCGTCGTAGGTTGGGGTGTGACAGATTGGTATCAGAGCCGATGGTTTAAGATAGGTCGTTAGTGGTACCATAGTAACATGCTTAGGAGCCCCATACGTGCTTATCTGTTTACCTTTATGTGTTTAAATTAAATTATTTACATCTTTCTAGGTAATTATTTATTATTTATCGTATTGTATGCACACACACACACACAAACTCCGAGGCTATGCCTCAACATTCAAATAAAACTTTTCGAAATTAGACTACCTTTATTTTCAAGAAATTCCTTAAAAATTCCCACTTGTTGTTTTTACTCGTTCACCTTAGGGCTAGGTTATGTGGCATTTCCCTGTAATAAATGAAATGGGAAGAGAAAACGTGAGTTGGGCCTTGGCAAAACGGTTCCGAGAACCAAAGGTAAGACGCTATTCCTTACCTGGGGATAACCTAACCACAGTACTCGACCATATGGACCCGAGCGAGACCCAAAAATGCCATACGACCGACGCCATAGGCGTCAGCCGTGACCACATTAGTGGTTGCATTCCTATATATTTTTAAACCGAATTCAAGGTGATTCATGGATTAAATTCGGTAACCTTTCGATTTTGGTTTTATGTTATTTTAAATGGTTAGTCGGGAATCCCGACTATCCATTTCTCAACTTGTTTTCGTATTTTTGTTGGAGTAATCAACGTGGTGATTCAAAAGATACTCCGAATACCCAATTTTTATTTCGATAGTTCGTTATTTGGTTTGGTCGGTTAAAATGCCATGTAACGCTCAGTGGGCCGACAAACATCATTGCATTTTTAATTCGTGAATTAGTTGGACAATCAAAATGCCATGTAATGCTCATTGGATGTCCAACTCAGTTGTTTTTTTTTCGTTAGTTCGTTGGGCCATTCAAATTGCCATGGAAAGCTCATGGAAGGCCAACATCCACACTTTATATTTCATTAATTTATTGTAAATCCTCATTTTTGGCTCCTATAGAATGTCGTCTCTAAGAAACGATCATCGCAACAACCACCACGACAACAAGCGTAAAGTCTGTGACGTTAACCAACCCAATAACCAACCTCCTCCTAACCAAAACCAAACTGCCTCGAACAAAAAGACTTACTTTGGTCCTCATCCCGTATGTGCCAACTATAACTTTCATCACTCTACCCAAACCCCTTGCCGGCTATGCACCCAATGTAACCATTATGGCCACCATGCTAACACTTTCCGTATCCCACGTAATGCACAAGCCACCCCACGTGCTCAACCCGGTGCTCCTAATACCCGTGCTTTCTATCATGGTGGAGACCCAAATCATCTTCGTAATATGTGCCCTCAACTTATCCATGCCCATCAAGCCCAAGATATGACTACACCCTACTACTCGGCCATGCTCACTAACTTTAAACCCAACCACCTCATGTCCTTCAAGCTCCTCCTGTCAATCCAGGTCAACCTTACTTAATCCAACTTTATCAGACCCCGCATCTGCAAGCTCAAGTGTACCAAGCCTACTCCGCTCAAGCCCCTGTTGTGCAAGCTCAACCTATTCAAGCTATTCCATGCCAATCTACCTCAACTGTTCCTACTCCTACAACTCCTCATGGTGCCCCAAGTCACACCGGTTAAGCTACTCAACGATCATGAAGACCTTTTCCGTTCCCTTTATCTATCTTAATTTATTTTGTCTTTTTTTCTTAATCATGTATTGTAACGCCTCTTTATGGCCTTACATTATTTCCGTATTTGGACTTTTATCTACTATGAATGAAGTTCCTTTTGTTTAAATAGATTGTTTATTAAAGTCTACTTTATTTTTATTTTCTTACCTTCATTAACCTTAACTGTTAATAAGTGATGTCTTCTTCAAATAAATTTCCTTGCTTTAGTAAAATTCCATTGCAACTTTTGGAATCATTTTATACATTTATTTTCTGACTAAAACTCCTTAAAATTTTTGTCTTCCTCAAAATTATGTTTTACTTAAGCGTTTTGTAACCCACACAATGGTACGAGTTATGTGGACCATCCGACGATCTAAGTTATTATGGTTGCATACATAATTACCAAAGTCCTCGCATGGAAATTATAATCCGAAAGTTGTGTGTCATAATGAAGAACTGAAAGTAGTTGAGATAACAGTACAAATGTAAGGATGATAAGGACATGTTTGTACGCCGCTGGTACATCCTATATATAAGTGCCCTTATTGTATTTTCATTTGGAGCGTTACTTCAACTATTTAAAGTTCTGTATTATGTATTTTTTTTATTTTATTTTATTTAACGGTGTTGTTATAGTATTCCTTAATTTCGGGACGAAATTCCCTAAAGTATGGGAGACTGTAAGAACTCGGGTTTTCGAACTTATACATTTGTCCGACTCGATTCAATGTTCAGGTTATTTTATTAAATATATTGCGCTTATCGAGTCTAAATTTGTTTAATTATTAATATATTATTATTAACTTATTATTTAATTATTAATATATTATTATTAACTTATTATTTAATTATTTATATTTAATTAATCTTTATTGTTTTTACGCATTTAACCCAAACTATAAAGTTTTAACCTTCTTGTATCCAACTTCAAACTTCAAGGACCAAACTATAAAATAGTTATAACCCATATCACAATATGGATACCCATGAACCACAACCGTATCTGTTTTCTATTTCTTGGACCCGAATACACAATTTGGCTTGCTTGGACAACGATTTACGTTTATTTGATTAAATTGATCTTGCATATCACCTATTATTACCAATTTCGGCCCTAACCGACGATTTATACAAGTTAATAATATCAAAATATGATCCGATCTCCTTTTTTATTCAAGCCGAAAATTGTATTAACCCTAGCACATGAAAACGTTTGTTATATTTCAATTAATTTACATGATACGATCCTTATATAGTGGCCGACATTACCCCTGTATATAATTAGATTAACTTGATCATTAAGTTGTCCGTTCATACACCTTATTGTGTCGGCACTGTTTGGTATAATTAACCTCGTCTGGTCATCAATCAAGGTAAACAAATTACATGGTTTTGATCACGAGATGGTGTTTAACAAAAGCCAAAGCCCCATATTTGAGTTGATTAATATTAATGGATTGGATCAAATCAAATGTTAGTGTTAATAATCAAAATTGATCGTTTCTGTTTGTGTATTTATATAATGGAAACCAACTCCTAATGGCACGTCGATGTAGCCCAGCTGGTTAGTATATCTGAGTTATGGGGCGGAGGTCGCGGGTTCGACGCCCTGCACTCGATATGTTTGGATATTTTTTTGGTTATTAATAACTAATTAAGATTATTTTAATAAAAACCGACTTTGTAATATTGGTTTTTCTCACGTTTTCGTTCATATATATGTGCATAAAGGAATATATATATATATATATATATATATATATATATAAAGTATATTATCACTTAGAAATTAATGTGTTAATAAATATATAACCCGGTTTTACCGGCTCCTCGCTGTCGTGTCGTTTGGCGGGCGTAGGTGTCGGGTTTCATCCGGGGAATCCCTCAATAGGTGGACCGCTAGGGGCTCCGTCCGTCCGGACTAGTGGCCGGCCCCTGCTACCTTTAGCCAATGGGGGTCGCGTACGGAGTACTCGGTGTTACTTAGTTGGTCGTTCCAAAAAAAAGTAATTTTATTTATAAAACTACAAATAATTTTTATTAAGTTATGTTTTTATAAATCAAAATAATTGATATAAAAAATCTTAACATATAATAATAAATTATTATAACATTGTTTAACTAGTGTTCATAATAAATCTTTACTTAGCGTATCCGTTTGCTCTTGTTTCCTCATTAGGCTTTATCGTTCGCGTGTGACTTTCTTGCATTCTTATTATCTTAATCATCTTTGTTCGTCTTTGAGGTGAGTACCAAATTCCCCGTATTTTACTCGTTTTCCACGTTTTGGGGACATATGCATAAATTATATTTCTCATATATACTTATACACAATACTACAACTATTGTCTTGTGTGCTAACGAATTTTATACCATACTTGTTATGTGTTTATTTGCTTTACGTGAACCGCATTCAGAGAGGTCCAACATAATCTTAGAACAGTATGATCATACGCTAGTCGTTATAGCCTTTGTGCTTCTCGACATCTCATTTATACTTGCTCATTTGGTTAATTTGTTATTCTCATATGACTTGTTGCATTACTTATTTTTATATATACTGTATCTCTGCATTCTCGGGTTTGAAATATAAGGAAAATAAATGATAAGATTGAATAGGGGAAGAAAGGAAAATAAATTATATACTTAAAAGGCATTCTCGAGTTAAAAGAAAAGAAAAGAAAAGAAAGTGTTAATTACATTCTTGAGTTAAATTGGAAGGAAAAGATAGGGGGAAAATGTAAAGTTACAATTATGTCCTCATATCAATAGAAACCATGTCACATATGGACTAAAAAAAGCACTAAAATGATAAAATTGCTTCAGTCAATGGTGGTCATCATTTCTTCTAGCATATCCCTCCGCATAATGTAAGGACATCCAAAGAGTGCGCGTGTTTTTTCCGGGTGTTCCACCAAATAAAGATATGCTTTCCTAGTCTCACTAGGAGCCAAATCTAAACTTTGTATTTCTATGTAGATCTCCTCCTCAGAGTAAACATGAGGATGAAAGCTCTTCATTACCTTAATAATAAGTAGACATTAAAATAGTCCACAAGGAAGCTACTATATCAAAACAAAAATGTCAGTCATTCATAAGCATGATGTTATTTAAAAATAGCTTTGTATTTTCTCTAATAGCTTCAGCTACATCTTTAATGGAACTCATGATCTTACACTCAAATTCGTCATGATCTTCCAGCTTTCTTTTCTTTGTATTTTTTGACTTTGTTATAGTCGGAAGCTTCTCCTTTGACTTTATGTTGGTTGTTTCAGCATCAATATCAATTACAGCTGGAGGAGTCTCCAAAATAACCTCATTGATTTCAAGCAATTGATCAAGATCTTCAATTGTTTCTACTCTAAGCTCATTGTTCATCTTATTTTTCCTCTCCTTTGCAGTTATAGCAGATGAACCCATTGCTCTATCTTCTGCAAACAAATATAGCATTTCCTCGTAATAATTTACTTTTGTGTTTTTCACTTTGCAGCTGCCGGCTTTTCCTGTTATAAAATAACAAATGAACATCTTTTTATAACGATAAATATATGAAGGAATTATATGAAACAGGATGGGAAAAGGATAATTACTTATATAAATCAATGATATATATGATTGGTAATATATATATATATATAATGACAACCTTTAGTTTGTTAGTGTAAAACACTATTCAACTTTGTTGGTACTTTTCATGCATATTCAAAGTTTTACGTATGTTTTTCAGTTCAGTTTAACAGTCCACCCGCAACTGGCGGGTTCAAAATACTACTTAGTATTAAAAAGAAATTACGAATCTTACTTTGATTAGCGTTTCCCATACTTCTTCCTCAGCCTCAATTAAGTTTGTCTCAGGATTCCATGCAAAGGCACTCAACGTAACTCCGCGAAATAGATCATAACATTGTGAAAAATGGTGCTTTAGAGTTTTGAGTCGGTTCATTAAATGCCCTTTTGTAAACTCCATTTAAGATGTTTAGTTAAAAAAATCACCATTAATCGTCTGATATCCCTTACGCCCACGATATCTAGCCGGATCTTTATTACTCACTCTCACACGAACATGTGTTCAATCAACTGTCCCAATACAATCCTTGAAAAACGGATAAAATCTCTTTTTTTCTTGAATCTCTTTTGGAACTATATCACCGGTAGGTTGTTGAATGTACTGATCTTCTAATAATAATATTGCATTCAAAACTCTATGAAAATGTCGATTTGTGGCTGATTCCGATCGACGATATAACCAAGAGACATGGCTAGTTCTCAAATCATGGCCTACTATATGTAAAAATCTAAGAACTTGTTCTCTACACACATACGTTGAGTTGCTTGAAGACCGCATTCGTTCTTCAACTTATGACATAATATCATGAAAGCATTCTCACTCATTCAGATAAGTTTACGACATTTTCCACTTGTGGCGAGATTGTGCAATATCTCATGTCGTACTTTTTGATTATGTAACATCATCTCCGGATCAATTGAACGTCTTCTATTACATCCCCTATGATGTATAATAAGAGCCGCCACTAATCAAACCAAATTAATTGCAACTAAATGTTGAGTCCTGAGATATATTCTGTCATCCATCGCAAGTCTATCTACGTATCCAAATAATTTTAGTATCAATTCTAATATTGATTTCTAATAGGGCGAGCATATATCAGTTCGGTTTGGTTAATCGGTTTTGGTTCGGTTATTTTGGTATTAATGCTCAATCCTAATTTCTAATATAAAGAAATCCTAGATATTATAAAGTAAAAAAAGAGATTGAAATAGACCCAAGTCAATGTAGTCAATTACTACCACTTAAATTGCTATACACCTAAATAACCATTTCTTTACAAAATAAAACTAGAAATTATTCCTTTTATAAAAATAATTTAAACTTGTTTGTGTTAACTCATTCACTTTAAATACATGTAATTGTCCATCAAAAACATCAAATGTCAATTGTCCATCAAACACACCATAAAATTAAATCAAAAAACTAAATGTGAATGAAATAAAAAAAAAAAACCTTAAACCCTTCAAAACAAAAAAGAAAGCACTCACCTTTTTGTGTAACAATTAATCATCACATTAATAATAATGGATTTGACGATTTAAGAAAGCACGATTTAAGAAAGCACCCACGTAATATAATAAACAATTTAAGGGTATACAGCATAAACTCAACTAATATAATAATAAAGCACTCACCTTTGTTTTGCTTGCAAGTCTGACCGTAGATATTTCGATGCCGATGGTTTGTGTTGGCGGCAGAATAACTGTGTGTTTAGAGTTGTTACTTTAGGATCAATTAGTAATATTATCATGGGCTTTAATTTTTCCGTCACAATCAGGCCATATTTGGCTGGAAAGTTTTGAAGGAAAAAAAAACCCATACTTTTCTTTCCATACCGTCTTCACCACGACTACACCACAATCTGTTCGACCACCCCCCTCCCCCAAACCTCCTTTTTGATTTTCGAAATTACTCTCAGATCACTCCTTCCATTCGCCATGTCTGCACTTCCTTCCATCTGCTCAGTTGTGTCAGTTTCTGTAGCGCCCACAAGGTGGTTGATGAAATGCTCGGTGTAAGTTTTTCAATGAGCTTGGGTTCAAAAAGCTTTTGTACTGCCGGGTGTTAGCTCTTGTTTCTTTTCTTTCTTTTTTTCCTTCTCGTTTTGAAATGGAGACATTGCCTAAATGTCTTGGTTGAAGTTGTTCTCAATTCGGTGTTTTTTAGGCCATGTCTAATGGTTTTTGGCTTTGCCCCTTTAAGGGGTTCCATTGTTGCCCCGATGATGTTGTTGGGTCTAAGGGGATCCGAAGGCTTATGCCTCATATTAAAAGTCACCATTTTGGTTCGGATGATAGAAAAGATACTTTGAGGCATGCTATTGCTGAAGACCCTTATCTTTTTACCTCTGTTTGCGAAGCCCTTAGGTTGTCTGAACAATGGTTGTGTTGGGAGTGCATGCGTCTTCATTCCTATCGTCGGGCGTGTCACCATGAAGATCGGGTTATTCGGTTTATGCCAAGGGAAGGGGATGAGGAGGATTTTATTGTGGGAGTCCCTAGACCGTGTGTCGCAATGGGGGCTTCCTCGTCTGGAGAGGTATGTGTGGATGTTGCTCTTCTTGACCGGGTTTTTTCTATTCCTATTAAAACTGTTAAGAGCATCCCTTTTAGTTGTCGCATGACATTTGCCCAAGCCTTGACCACAGCTTTGGATAACGTGGTGGCTATGACAGATTCGGTTGATGCATGGATTCGACTGTTACTTTTACCTCGGTGTACGTTGCGTGTGTTTACGCCAATCATCCGCCAGGATAAGAGGTCGGGCAACAGGAAAACCGGTCAATGCGTCAGTATACAGCGGGCGTTGGCCCAATGGGGTGACCGTGAGGGGTTTGTCACTCTCATTCAGTCTTTGTTTGCTCAACTTACAATGGAGGGCCCAAACGGTTTTAAGAAAGGGTCTGATAAAAAAAGCGAGGATACGGGTTCTAACGTCAAGCAGTGTTTACGTAAGGTTGCCGATGGTCACTTTACCGCTGCAGTTAAGGTTCTATATTCTTCTGGGGTCGAACCACTTGATAAGAAAACTTTGAAGGCTCTTGAGGATAAACACCCGTGTATGCCTCCCCCTACCATGCTCGCTTTCTTACCGGCAGAGCCTCCCCTTGTAGCAGAGACTGACAGTGTACTAGTGTGTATCAAATCCTTCCCTAAAGGGACGTCATGTGGGAGAGATGGTTTTGAGGGCTCAACACCTTTTGGACACCCTTTGTGGGGAAGGGTCCGTGATCGCGGCTAGTCTGCTCAGGGCGACTGCAGCTATGGTTAACTTATGTTTGAGGGGTGGGTGCCCAAGGAATTTGGCGGAGTTCGTTGCATCTGCTCCCCTTATGTCTCTTCTCAAGCCCGATAATGGGATTAGACCTATTGCAGTGGGTTCGATCTGGAGGAGAGTAGTCTCCAAGGTGGCTATGAAGGGGGTGGGGAAGGATATGGCCAAATATCTTGGCGACTTTCAGTTTGGGGTCGGGGTTCCAAACGGGGCTGAGGCAGTTCTTCATAGTGCGAATAGGTTTGTAAATGTGCACCACCGGGACGGGTCGTTAGCTATGCTTACCGTCGATTTCTCGAATGCCTTTAACCTTGTGGATAGAAATGCCTTTAAAATGTGTCCATCCATCTCCGCTTGGGTTGATTTTTTATACGGGCAGCCAGCTAGGCTTTATGTGGGAAATGATAATATTTGGTCTTCCACAGGGGTTCAGCAAGGGGATCCCTTGGGGCCTCTCCTGTTTGCCCTTGTTTTACACCTTCTTGTCCACCAGATCAGAGATCGATGTAAGCTTCTTTTTCACGCCTGGTACCTGGATGATGGGACCCTTATTGGAGATGCTACTCAGGTTACCAAGGCTTTAGACATCATTAGAGTGGAGGGCCCCTCTTTGGGTCTCCTTATCAACATAAAAAAAAACTGAAGTTTTTTGGCCTACATGTGATGGGGTGAAGACTCAAGAGGGTTTATTTCCGCGGGAGATTGGTTGGCCGGTGCATGGTGTGAAACTTTTGGGTGGTGCTGTCAGTAGAAACGAGGAGTTTATTAGTGGTTTGGCCCTCAAAAGAGCAAGACGTGCGATTGATCTGATGGAATGCCTCAAAGGCCTTCGTGACCCTCAAAGTGAACTCCTCCTGCTTCGTTCGTGCATGGGGTCGCTAAACTACTGTTTGGGCTTAGGACGTGTCAGCCTTCCTATGTCGGAGGAGCCGTCTCTGTTTTTGACACGGGTATTCGTAAAGAGATCGAGGACATTGTGGTTTATGGGGGTGCCTTTTTTGGGGACCTCCAATGGAGGTTAGCTTCCCTCCCAACCCGTTTTGGGGGTCTTGGGATTGGCTCGGCTGAGGATGCCTCTTCCTACGCTTTTGTGGCTTCAAGGGCCCAATCTTGGGTTCTTCAAGACCACATCCTTCGGGAGTGTGGGGGTGGGTTGCTTGACTCTGATTATAAGGGTGCGTTAGATACCCTGCATAGTTCTCTTCCTGATCTTGATCTTGGCGGTTTCCACATTAAAGACACCGCCCCTCCTAAAGTCCATAAAAGTTTGGCGAATGCCTTATATGGTGAAATCGTCAAGACAGTTGAAGAGAAGTTCGCTTTGTCCCCGCGGCAGCGAGCTGTGTTTGAGTGTTTACGTGCCCCTCATGCTCAGGATTTCCTGTCAGTTGTTCCCATTGAAGGTTTAGGGAAACGTATGTCGGCAGTGGAATATCGGGCTATCCTCAAATACCGGCTGATAGTACCCCTTTTCCCGGTTGATGACCCGTGTCCCGTATGTCGGAAGGCTTGTTTGGATTCTTTTGGGGAGCATGCAGTCCATTGCAAAGAATTACCGGGCTTTAAATATCAACATGATCTAGTTTGAGATGTGTTTTACGACGTCCTTAAGCGGGCCGGGATCTCGGCAAAAAAGGAAGCCCCGGTGAACTTCTTGACCGACCCTTTAGATGGGAGATCAACCCAACGACCCGCTGACATTCTTGTTTTTGGATGGGAAGGAGGTAAGCACGCGTGCATTGATTTGACAGGTGTGTCCCCCCTCGTTGGGCTACGGGACCACGGGTTTGTGGTGGGTCATGCGATAAACAAGGCTGAGGCGGGTAAAGTAGCTAAGCACGAGAAAGCTTGCCTTGAGAATCAGCACGTGTTCGTACCGTTTGCTTTTGACACCTTTGGTGCTCTCGGCCCTGACGCGGTTCGGTTCCTTAAGCGGGTTCAGCAGGTGGTCAGCAGTAACTCCGCTCATGCTAAGGGGAACGTTGTGTTTAGTAGGGTAGAGTTTGCTATTCAAAAGGGGGTAGTGGCGCAGCTTGTTGCCCGTCTATCTGCCGTTAGTCTGTAATTGTCTATGCTATTAATCTAATATATATTCTCTTTCCTTTCTTTAAAGAAAAAACTCAAGAATGAGAAAATACAATTTTTCTTTTCTTTTCTTTTCAAACCCCTTAAATAAAAAACTCAAGAATGCAGTGTATGTACATTTAAACTGGTGTGTTGCTCACTCAACCTTGTGTTGACAAAATTGTTTGTATTTTCAACGCGTATACAGGTTATCGTGTGATGTGAAGTAGTTGAAGCTTGGAAGATCACTTAAGGAATTATATTAGAGAAAATTTAATGAGACAATTATTTTTATTGTTATATTTGTTTGATGTTTTATTTGTTTTTGGGATATTGTAATGAATATTTGTTTTATTTGAAATTTATTAATTAGATATTGAAATTTATAATGTTGCATGATAGTAACCTTGAGAGCTGTGGGCAATCAGTTCACGCCACGACTTTTCCGCCGTAGGTTGGGGTCTGATACCACGTCATCAAAAATTTAACAAAGTTAACGGTCTGTTAGATTTAGATTGGTATTAGTAATATAGCTAAAAGTTGGGATTACTACTACTCACATTGTTAGTTGAGATCATTATTGACCAATAATCAATAGTTTGGATTATTAAAATTCAATTTTTCTTAATAAAAAATAAAAAATGTCTTTCAACTAAATAAAAAATGGTTTTTTATTTGTAATAAACTTAAAATTGTTTTCCCAAAAAAAATTTAGAAAACCTAATAACATTTTTAAAGCTAGTATTTTCGTTTTTCCTAAGATGTATTTAAAGAATAAATATGTAATATCTTAGAAAAATAAAAAATAATGTTATATATACCTTCATCATATCATATGCCTCTTGTAAAAAATAAGAAAAGAAAATCAAAACAGTTTTAACTTATTTTTATAATGTTCGGGTGCGTGAGATTATTGTTACTTGAGAAAAAAACACAAACTTGTTGATAAAGTCCTACGTTATTTGATCTTATTTATTAAAAAAAACAATATGATTTTTTTAAATGTAAACTATCTGTGAATTTATTGTTTAAAAAAAGTTCTAAAAATTATAACAAATTATAGTAAAAAAAAATTTAATATTAAAAAATGTTTTTCTTTAAATAAAAAAAAAGTTGTTTAAAAGTAAGAAAAAAACTAATCTTGTTTATATAAAAAGAAAAACACAAGTTTTTATTATAATATATATATATAAGAGATTTGTTTAAACATAAAAAAAACAGTTTTTTCAAATGATAATAAAATTAACAAAATGGTTAAAAAAAGGTTTGAATAGTACTAACGTCAAACTTTCGATAGGCTTGTAAACGAATTGAACGAAGATGGACAAGAGCGTGTTCGTGTTCGTTCATTTAACTTTAATCGAACACGAACAAAAACACTTAATCAAACAAATATTTTTGTTCCTATTCGCTTATTTAAAAAATTAAGCATGCTCGTGTTCATTTGTTTAAAAGTTAAATGAACAGTTCACGAACTTAAATGAGCATAACCGAACAAGGATAAAAGAACATGAGTGAACATATAAGAACAAGCGTAAATGAACACAAACATAAATGGACACCCTTAAATGAACACAAACGAACAAATATAAAACCATTTAATTGATGACTCATTCAGATAATATTTAATTATTTTATATTAATATGTAAACTAACATAAATAAACGAATGGACATAAATGAATGAATTAAATATTTGTTCATGTTCGTTCATTTAATTAAACGAATACAAATTTTTTTATTCATGTTCATTCATTTATTAAATAAACAAACTTTCCGTCAAACAGTTAATGAACAATTCACAATGATTCGGTTCGTTTGCAGGCCTAACTTTATTAAGAGAGGTATATGTTTATGCGACACCCTTGATCATTGCACGGTAATAATAAATGTGTAATCATTACTATTACTAATATAAATAATTAAGAACTTTGGTATCGCAAATGGCTTGCATCGGCTTGCATCGTAGTGATCGGTTATTTTTGGTTATTTTTTTAGTTCAATTACATAATATACGTAATGGAAACCGATCAAACGTCAATTTTTCTTTTTTTAGTTCCGGCATCTTAACAAACTTGAAAGAAACCGACCGAGTTCGCGCAGACTCACGGCTTTATTTAAAAGTCCATGACCGACAACGTTTGGGTTTTACCACTGCCCGGGTTTGCCAGCCAAATAAACATCATCTTAAATATTTTGTTTCCTATATATTATGTTTTTATACGTTAATTTGATGAATCGTTTTTTGGATTTTGACACTTAGATTTTATCAATGGTGTCTATATGGTAAAGAACACAACCGGTAATGACCGAATATGTGTTGACTCATCGTCGTAACGCTCGGGTTTTACCAACGCCCGGGTTTCAATGCTGGGATTTTGCTAGCCGCCCCATCACACCGGGTAGAAAAACTAGTTACTCGCAAAACTGAACCATATTTTTGGATTGTGGAAGAGAAAAAACACTCGTAAAACAAGGTAAACCACGATCGTAGCTTGATCACATGGATCGAGTGAACCACGCAAACCTGTCTTACGTTTTTCTCTTCTAAAAGTTTATATTTATCGTTTGTAACTATCTTTCATGAGTTATTTCAATAGCCAAAACGGATTGCATCGATGACATAAAAGTATTAGTGTTCATGAGCCTACCTCGACATGGTCATATCACGTGACGGCCCAGCAGGTTTTCTGAATTGGTCAAGAGACTCCAAACTCGAAAACAAATTCACACAACACGTTTTTCAAATGTACGCTCGCTTACTCGTATGATCAATACATTCTTCAAAAAATACAGTGGACAACAAGATCTACATTAAGAAACAAACCACCAAAGATACCTCTTCCTAACAGCTCCAAGTCAGTGTTTAAAAAAAGAATTATCAAGTTGTATATAATGAGAACATACAAGGGCCGAATGATCAAGTCCAGTCAATCATCGGTAGTTCCTCACAAACACCACTTGGAACTTGCGGTTTCTGAGTAACAGGCGGCTCTGTTGCTGGTAGAGCCGGTGTACTCGTAGAGTTCAAAGATCTGTCACTTCCCACTACAACCGCGTCCGCAAGGTTAACCGGTGCCTGTACTTCTAAAGGCACACCAGATGCACTCGGTTCTGTTGTAACAGCACCAGAACCAGAACCTGAATCATTTGTTGTATTAGCTTCAGCAGTCAGCTGCATCGTATCCCCAGATTCAGCATTCGCTTGAACCGTATCCCCAGATCTGCAGTCGGTTGAACCGTAACCCCAGGCTCCGTCGCAGGTGGTTGAACCCCAGCTTCAGCTGCAGGTGGTGGTACCCCAGATTCGCCAGTTCCGTCAGCGTCAGCAGGTTCCGGCACAGCACCTGACTCGGAAGCAGGTGGCGGCGCAGCACCTGACTCGGCGGCAGGCGGTGGCGCAGTAACCGATTCGGCGGTCGGTCCTTCTATTTGCAAAGGTTTAGGGGGTTGTTGTAGAGTGCCTTGTAAAGTAGGCCCGGTTTTTTTCTGAATACCGGGAAGAGGAGCATCAATAGATGGCATTCCAGGAGGTAATATTTCAATTGGCGGTTTCTTTGCTGCATCTGCAAGGCTTGTGAGTTTCGGTTCCTCAAGTGAAGCCAAAAACGCACTTGCAGCATCCATTTTAGTTGATGGCCCGTGTTCCATCTCCTTTTGTAGTGTTTTGTTCCACGCTTGAACTAATGTCATCAGTGTAGTTCGCCCGTGTGCCTGAGAAAATAAAACCAATTACATTTGATATATATGTATATATTTTATTTTTTTTAAGAAGAAAGAAGAAAAGAAACTGAGTTGACTCATACATGGGCATGAAGCACGGCTTCAGCTAGCATTCCAGTATCCTGCCATGATTTCTCCATAAGAGCATTATCCCCCAAAACAGCAGCTGCAAATGCAGCTTCTCGTCCAAAGCCCACCGATATCAAATTATTCACCAACCCCTGGATAAACATAACCCTAACTCAGTCAACTCACTAATTCATAAGTAGGAGCGTGTTTGTGTTAATTCGTTTAACTCAAACCGAACAAATGATAGAACACAAACAATTAAACGAACGGGGTTTTCTTGTTTGCGTGCAATCAATACAAAAATGAATACGTATACGCTCATTCATTTTAACTTTAACCCAACAAAGGATCGAAAACGAACAATTAGACAAGTGGGGTTTTCATTTTCGTGTCTGTTTATATTCTCGTTCGCTAAAACTCTAAAAGTATAAACGAACAGTTCACAAACATATACGAACAAGCATAATTGAACATACATGAACATAACTGAGCTAAAACTAGTTAAAAGTATGAGAACAATATGTTGGGCCTAAAAAATTCCAAAAACTGGACAAAGTTACAATAATAAAAAAAATTAAATAAATATCTTAACGAACGAATTTTAAAAAAATAAAAACAAATAAGTAAACTAGCCAACGTATCGGATCAAAAAAAATTAATGTAAACAAAAGGTAAACTAATGAACCAACATATACGAATTTAAATGAACAAACGAAACGAGATATGTGTTCATGTTTGCTTGTTTAACTAAATGAACGGAACTTTTGTTCATGTTCGTTCGTTTATTAAATAGACGAATTTAAACGAATTTAAACAAACGAACATTCACAAACATGTTCGATCATTTAACTAAATGAGCCAAACCTTTGTTCATGGACAGGTTTAATCATAACCAAATTACTAGTAGATAGAAAACACAATTAACATACACCAAGTCGGGTCAATTCTCCATGATTAGCAAGGCGTAAAGCGAGTCCGCGTAACTGATGACCTTGTAACGCACCCTTAACTGCACCAGCAGCTGCTAACCGTTTTAAAGCTTCACGTGCCACCTCAGCTTGTCCGGTTGCATCTGCTGCATCTATAACATCCAAAAACTCCTGTGCAAATTTGACCACACCATCAACAGCATCCACAATAGCTTCCTTTTTAGTATTATCAGTAGTTGTACTTAGTGACATGATGTCGTTCAAGTTAAGTCCGACAGTATCCTGCCCTATATTCCTGCTGTTACTCATTGTCAGAAGACATTGAAGTGCTCGTTTTAGATCACTGCTCTGCATTGCCAAATCAAACTCCAACCTGAACAATAATCAAAATGGATATTAATTATTAAACAAGCAGAACCAAATAATAAAAACATAACCATTTGTGTTTGACAGCACACACCTCTTAGATATTCCGGGTAGATGAAGGGCTTCGGTAGCATAACCCATCCCGAGCAAAAACTGACTAAATCATCATGGTGCTCTCTACCAAGCCTACTTGCCCTACAAAAATGTACACGCCAATTCAAACGCTTAAAACAGTTAAAATACAAAACTAATTTCAAATATATCCTAAGAAACTTGGAAATTTTCACATATACCAAAGCAAAACTAAAAATATCATATATGGGGTGGGATCCGGTACAAATAAAATTAATATACTAAACATACAAATAACTAGAGTGTAATTACAGTTTTGAACTTATGTAATAAAAAATAATAGTGTAATAATAACTAATCTAGTTCAAAAGTTTTAGAGTAATAATAATTACTCTAGTGTTAACATAATTACTCTAGTTATTTGTACAGTTCTCACGATAAAAATCATTTGTATTTGATCCAAACCCTATCATATATATGCCCAACTCTAACGAATTATTACTTAAAAATCATTCTACCCCCTTTCCTTAACATTTGTTTAAACACTATTTTTTGGTACCTATGGAAAGCTAAACACTATCGACTACTTTCATACTTGTGTCATCTTTAATATTATAAACGAAAATCTTCGTTCCTATATCATGTATGCTTTCTATATAAGAATTTAAGTTAAATATATTATTTTGAGAAAAATAATGTTTATGGATAAAAAAAACTAAGTTAAAATGGGTAAAATAATTGAGCCAAAAATGGTATAAATAACAAAAATTGATGTTAAAATGGCATATACCATATTTAATGTTTTAGAAAAATAAGAATAAGTTGGTCCTTTATTAATTTGTTTTTAACGAATTGGGTATCTTTAATATTTTAACTACTTTCTTTGTAAGTCTATATGATGTTTTTCAAGTTTGTAGGGGTATATATGAAACAAATAGTAGCAAAATGAGAAAAATGAGGTAATATATATGTACCATTTTACTGCACTAACAGCATCCCCGTATGCAGCAAGACAGCGACATCGAATTCCAGGATGACTAAGGGATATTGCATGAGCAAACATGTACCTATAACATACAAACAATTAGAAACAATTATTTTAAAAAATATATATATAAATGAAATAAAGGTTTTTGACGCGTACCTATCAATTAGCCATAGAACACCGTCTCTAACACCGACAAGAACGAGGGGTCCAATAGGTCGCTTTTGCTCTGATGGAAAACGAGTGACTGCAACTGCCACCCCTCCACCACCAACTGCTACTTCATCAACCCTCCTACCTTCAGCAAACTTTTGCAACGCGTCATCACCCTCAACTCGGGTTTGTTTAGGCAATGTCAAGAATGGAGGTATAGAAGGGGGATGCTGGAAAGATGCTAACCGCACAACCTGCATATACCCACAGTTATTTCTTCAAACATAACTAGCAAAAAATAATACTCCAATCTTTACTTTTGAGTATTGCATATTTTTTTAAAAAAATTAAGCGTGTTTGAACAGTTTAATGGGGTGTCCAGTTTTTTTACAACATGGAGTCCACATGCTTACAACGGAGCGCCAATATTTTAATCTAAAAAAATGGCCCTTTTTACCCCCTAAACACACACACAAACACACGTATGTGTGTGTATGTGCAAAATTCCACATTTGCATGGTGTACTGGTTATGGTAAGCCACATTGAAGTTAGAAAACCTAAAAAGAAGGTTTAAGCAAGATAGTTTATATAATAATTATAAGCATATACTTGTAGCATTGGTGGTCTGAGTGATATCCTCTCCTGTGCTGCAGATTGTGGAGTATCAACTGCAATTAATGCTAGCTCTCCATGCTCTGCAACTGCTCTTGCCTGTGCCTCCTTCAGTTTCATCTCTTCTTTTCTCCGTTTTGTTTCAATATCAATAGGTGCAACACCAGCATCCACAAATACACACCTAAACACGTGTACACACACACACACACACACTTAATAACTGCAAATAACATACCTAAATTTCATCATAATATAGAATGTAACTTACTCGATTGTTGTTGGTGTGGCCACAAACAGCTGTCTACGGTGCCATACTGCACCGGTGGCATGAGGAATCGCCACGTCACCCAAGTATCTATATTGAGGTCTCAAGGATGATATGGCAATGTATTGATGATATGCGAACGCACAATACTCAACTGTTTGGTCCCACGCTGTCCATTCGGGCTGAGGCAGCATTCCACCAACCGGTTGAAAGCTTTCCCAACTAAACATCTCAATGTTGTTAAAAATAAGTAGCACGATTAAATATTTACAAAACAAAATAAAGTAAGGTAGTTACCTGTATAATTGAAAGTTGTGAGGTGGCGGTTCAGCAGGATTCTTTTGTGAAGAGAAGGGATCATCAATGGTGCTGAATGAAGAAAGGGCACTATTTCCAAAGCCAGATAAGGGCATTGATTGGATTGATGAAATAGATGTAGCAGCAACAGGACTAATCCTTCTAGAAGTTTTGTAAGAGATACCAAGTAGTGTCCCACCGTGCAATCCAATCACCTACAAGCAAACAAACAAATACAGAGTATAATATGATGCACTAGATATACGGCTGCTATAAAGCTCGTGTTTCGCTTAAAGTTGGCTCAAAAAAAGTTCATATCTATGCAAGCCGAGCCCGAGCCAAGGTTAGCTCAGGTAGTGGCTCATTCGATAACTGCCTCGTTTGTTCAATTTGATTGGCTGGTTAAAATTAAACCACAAATTTTAATATATAATAGTAATAACATATAAAAATATGAAGGAAAAACAAATAAATTGATATAACATGCTTCTCAATCTTCATAAATAATAGGAATAAAAATAATCCATATGATGTTATAAATTCTCTTGTTCCATATTTTCTACTATGTGTATGTTATTAAACTGTTTTTTTTTGTCTTTTACATATCCATAGACGTAAAAAAAAGAGAGAGAGAGAGAATAAGTAATGAGTTGAGCTGAGCTCGACTTTTCAGCTCATTAAAACAAAAGAGCCGAGATGAACCGACTAGTTTAAAGTTGAGCTCTAGTATGATAGACTTGGGATATATTTTAGGAAAAGCAAAAAAATAATGAAACGTAATCGTACTGGCTCAGTGCGTTAACCAATTGACCTCATTAATATGTTGGAAGTGCCATCGTCGAGCAAAATACGAACTTGAACACTTGCAGCAGAAGCGGCTGCTGCCGCCGCTTGTGCGGCAGCAATGGCAGCAGCCTCCTTGGCTTTTTTTGATGAGCTGGCTTTAGGTAATATGGGCATCCTGGGTGGCGGTGCGGATTCCAAAAGTGCAAATCTGTCTCGACACGTATCCCAAGCCAAAAGTCTTGCAGTGCCTGAGTCAACAATTGACCAGTCACTCACCTTGTAGATTGAGAAGTATGGAATATCCGGCCATACAATTGCAAGATACCTGCAACAGATTGGCCATAAATCATCGTACACATTTTGTATTCATATCGTGCCATTAATATTATGAATTAATCAAATATGTAATACACTCCGGGTGACTTTCGACCCGTTTGTCTGGTTCAACCCATATTACATGTTTACTTTTTAGCTTCTTTTTTTTTAAATTTTTGACCCGGTAACAATTCAGGCTTGTAACGAATCGCAAGAACACGAACGAAGCATGTTAGTTCGTCTAACTTTAACGGTAACAAATGATGAAACACATACAATTAAACAAACAGAGTTTTCTTGTTGGTGTCCGTTCATTAGAAAAGTTAACGTGTTTGTGTTCGTTCATGAACAGTACCAACAATGTGCTGGGCGGCTGGGCCTTAAACCAATTAAAAGTAAATGTGAACAATGTGTTGGGACTAAAAAAGTTATTGAAACAAGCCAAAATTATAAAGTCTCTAAAAAATCTTAATGAACATATTAATGACTGTAAACAAATGAACTTGTAAACTTAAACTAACGCACATAGATGAACGTAAACAAACGAACACAAACTGTTTTATATAAACGAACGTTCGCCAACATAAGTAAACAAGCAAGACATGTGTTAATGTTCATTCGTTTAACCAAATGAACAAAAGAACTTGTTCATGATCATTCAGTTTTAAAATTAACAGAACACAAACGAACGAACATAAACAAATTTACGGAACGAGCATTCAAGAACATAAATGAACAAACGAAACGTTCATGTTCGTTTGTTTAACCAACAACCATACCCAGTAAAATCCCACCAATAGCAAAGCTATAGGCAGGGTCTGAGAAGCAGGGTGCGTGCGATGTAGGCAAACCGTACCTCTATCCCAAAGAATAAAAAGGTTTCTTCTTCCTGAAACCCCCAGCTCCAAAAACCATATGCATGAGTCAAAGTTTAATCAAATGAACAAAAAAACTTCGTGTACGTTCGCTTAGCAAATAAACGAACATCAATGAACGAACATAAACGAATTTAAATGAACAAACATTCACGAGCATAAATGAACTAAAGTGACATGTGATCATCTTCACTGAAGTAAATGAACAAAAGAAATTGTTTATGTTCGTTCATTTATTAAAAAAACGAACGAGCATAAATGAATACGAACATAAATGAACAAACTATTCATGTTCCGTTCATTTAACCAAATGAGCAAAAAAAAAGTTTGTTCATGTTCATTCATATATTAAATAAACGAGCTTCCCGCCAAACGGTTCACTGAAAGATCAGCTCGTTTACAGGCCTAGTTAACACTTAACACAACCCGAATCAACCCATTCATACGTAAATTGGTTTCAGGCTTCAGCACATTCACATGTATTTTGGTTTCATATGTAAATAGATAAAGTTTCACAAGATCAATTAGTTCATGCTAATGTGTAATGGTTTTAATAAAAAATGTTTGGAAGAACTTACTTTCCAGAACTGCTGACAGAAAGAACAGAATATGAATCATGTGGAACAGGCGTACTGATATGCTTTTTGATCTGTTTAACATTGAGTTGTTCAGAAAGCTCTCCCCTTAATCTTCCTGTTTCAGTTAAAGATCCATTACTTCCAAGAGAAGGGTTTGCTTGGTTGTTTAACTGAAATTGCAACAGTTTCAGTTCCCGTTCAACTACATAAACAGCTGCATGTTCGCGGCTTTCAGGTATTGATGGTAGAGGCGCGACAGCTGGAAGAGATCTAGGGTCAAATTCACTGAGTATGATGCCTATATTTGTTCCAGTTGCTACAATATGTGGCTGTAATGGATGTGCAACCATTGAATATACCTAACATTGCAATCAAACAACCATCAGCATAAAAAAAACAACATTTTGACTGACAATTACATAAAAATAAAACTATAAAACTCTCTTAAATAAATATTGGTTTTCCCATAAAGCTTGGAACTGTCAAAAAACTAAGAAAGTTACAGTTTACTTTCATCAATGTTCTTATTTCGATTAATAGAGTTAGGGTTGTAAACAAAAGGAACCACAGGAAGCATTATTCGTGTTCGTTCACTAAGCTTTGACTGGACAAACGTCACAAACGAACAGTTCAAGAACACATAACCAAATGAAATTTTGTGTCCACATTCGTTCGTTACAAACAATAGAAGCAAACAAATATTAATTTGGAAATAAAAATTTAACAATCTCAATATTATGCATTCAACAAGAAACTTTGATGCCAGAAATCGTAGTGTTTAATTTGCAATTAGCAACCACAAGTACAGATAAATAAAGAAAGGAAATAATTACCCTAAGCTTTTTGTGAGGTACAAGTACTTGTGGAGGAACAAGAGAAGAAAGTTCACATGATGGCCTTGTTATAGCAGAATAAGTCGGGTGCTCAATAGCCCTGCAAGTTTTCATAAAAAACAAAGATTATTGCTACCTACAGATATCCTTAAATATCTCAAACATCCTTAAAATGTAGTAAAATCTATACAAGAAGATAATATGTTACCATATATGTGAATCTTTGACACAAGTTAATATATCAAGGTTTGGTGCTCGAGGATGGCACCAAGATGCCACACTATGACAAGCCATTTTAGGGACAGGCTTAATACGCCTTAATTCCTGCAGATATTAGTTGAAATGCATGAATGATATAGTGAATTAATGATTGCATAAATAATTATACGGAAAAAAAAAGGTAGTACCTTGAATGACATTGTATCCCAAATGGCTAAAGTCTTATCTGCCCCTATTGTTATGAGCTGAGGTGCACTTCCACTGACTCTAGATAACTCAACTGCCACAACACCACCATCATGTGCCTTCAATAGAGTATCTCAGATTATTAGCCTTTTCATATAGCATCTTGATTATATCATAAGAAACAAAATGTTGTCTGTTGTAGAAATAATACGTAGAAACAAAATCACATAAAACAATCCCCAGACCTCAAGACTACTAGTCCAAAATTTAGGGCATTTTAAAAAAATATTTGAACATATAAATTACCATTTCAAGATACGTAATTACAAGAATCAAGATAACAGTATGAACTGAAACTAATGGCAAAATACAAACATATATAGATGCTGAAATACATTATCAATGTAAGAAATGTTTTCTAAAGTTTGTCACAAACAATAATTACCTTCAAACTCAGCTTAGGTACAAGTTCTCGTGAATCTTGACCATGATCCGCACTCCAAAGTACAAGTAAACCATCACTACCACCAGAAACTAGTAGAGCCTGCAGCACATGAATTAAAAATAACATTTTTAAAAACCCTGTAAAAAGTTTACAAATACACATTAGCAATATCTAATTGACAACTGGTAGATACCTCTCCTGAAGAAGCCATAAAGGTCATCAAGCAAGATATCGACCCTTTGTGACCCCCTGTGTATCTTCTTACAAGCTACATCCAAAAAGCATTATCACAGGATGCAACAAAATTATGATAAAATAGTTTTAAGTATAGATGAATATGTAATTAGCAAACCTTCCATGTTATCATTGAAAGGACTCTAATCACACCATCTGATGAACCAAATGCAACAAGAGGGCCATCTCCACCATCGTAGTCAGGAACTCCATACATACCTCTCCTGAAGAAGCCATAAAGGTCATCAAGCAAGATATCGACCCTTTGTGACCCCCTGTGTATCTTCTTACAAGCTACATCCAAAAAGCATTATCACAGGATGCAACAAAATTATGATAAAATAGTTTTAAGTATAGATGAATATGTAATTAGCAAACCTTCCATGTTATCATTGAAAGGACTCTAATCACACCATCTGATGAACCAAATGCAACAAGAGGGCCATCTCCACCAGTCGTAGTCAGGAACTCCATACTGCACAACTAAACAAACATGTTACTGAAGATGAACAACACCCTAAAATTTAGATCCTATAAAGTTCCAACTTTTATGCATCTTCAATAAACAAGAGTAACTTACTTTTTTCTCGCCACCAATAACTATTGACTCTTTTAGACATTTAACATGTCCCCATGATATATGATAATATAGTTTAAGTCATTAGCTAATAAAGATCTTAATTTCAAATACTAAAGATAAAAAGTTAACCGTTTTAGGGTACTTAGTTAATTAAAATGCAGTCAGTACACACAAATGAAATCAGAGGAGCGTAAAAGCTAACTAGCGTGTAACTTTCTATTTGAAGTTAAGCTAACTAGTGTGTAACTTTCTATTTGATGTTTTGAACTTATGTAAACTCAAGAAGACATACAAAACTCTACAAATATATTTTTCTTGGTTTTTTTATTAAACAGTCATAAAAAATGTAGTAGTTATGACTTGCCAGATAAGCGAGCGGTTATCCAGGTCCTGCTTTGGTACATCACGACCACGCATCGTTACCAAGTCCAAAAAAATGGCCTTATTTTCACAACATATGACAAGAAAATGTCGTCCTTTTGTTGATGGAGCAGGGGAATTAAAGGCAGAAGTCAACTGGTTGACAGCTGATGGTGGTTCAGCAGCGGCAGAGCGGTTACGCCACAGTTGCCAGAACCGAACATCATCATCATAAAAGCTAACCTGTCGTACACTGAAATAAACATATGTTTTTTTTACTTTATTCCAAAAAGTGTAAAAACATATCAGCAAACAAATGGAACACAAAGATTAGTGGATCTATTACCTCCCACCACGAAGGGCTTCTGTTGGTTTTCCTTTAGACTCTGTCAAATAAAACATAAACTTCAACCTTTTCACATACCAACATTTAAAATGTATAGGTGGCAACTCTAACAGATCATACAAAAATAAGCTAAAAGGCAAACAGGTTGAAAGTCACCCTAAGCATTAATATCATGCCTGAATCTAAACCTTAAAAAGTTATATAAGCATTGAAATAATATAACTTTCTTAATTGTATTAAACACCAATTGTGTATACAAAATTTCAACTTTTTGACAGAAAGTGTTTTTGGTCAATCATGGTACCCAACACGACATGTTGAGAAAAGTAAGTTGACTCAAATGCTCTTGTAACTAATAATTATGAGAATTTTAACTCTTCTGACTTGGCTAAATACTGTAATTAAACTTCTACGGTCAATGTGGCCTTATCCGTCTGTGTAAAGTTTAGGTTATTATAATTAACATAACATAGTTTGACATGAATAAACAAACACATTTCAAGACCTCTGTTTGTTCTCCGTATTTATGGTATACCAGTACCACACAGCATAGTGTACCAAGATCTAATGAGTTCAGGAGCACAATATGTGTTTATTTGTATTCCATGTAAACGTGACTCAATATGTACTTCAGAATCAAATTCATAATGCCTTCAAAGGACATGTGAGATGAAGTTACACGGTTGCTGATAGAATTCGATTCTAATTAATAGCAACGGAAATTGAAATTGAATGAAGTAACATAAACTGAAAGTAGAATTGATATGAAGAAGATGATCCTATCGGATCTTACAGACTCGATAGACTAACACCGAAGTGTTCCCGGAACTGTGCCCTCTCTCAATGCCCAGCAAAGAGCCTAACAACTTACTAATATCATTCCTGCCCTCCCTAATGAGTTATTAACCTATTTATAGAAAAGGAAATTACACTTAATACCCTTCTAGAATAGACAAATGATACTTAGAGGCTAACTATAGCATGAATCCTATCATTACTCCCCCCTTCAAAACAGTCTTGCCCTCAAGACTGAGAACGAACTAACTCAACACCCAAGCGGAGGCTTCCCCGAGAGCTTTTCAGGTGGACGTCCCTGCCCATGCACCACCCACAAATGATATGATCCAACAGCAGCTGCAGCAACTTGACTTGCAGTCTTGCACCAACCATGAAACAGCTTCCATAACAAATCTGATTTAGGGTTTGTATACGGGTCATGTGGTTTAGGATCCGTATCCAAAACAAACAGCTTCAAAGCAAAAACAGGAGGTCGGGTATAGTCGAGCCAACCAAAGTCCCAACCCGGTTTCCACTCAAAGGTTTGAACATCACGGAATTCACTAGCAATTTTCTCTCGACTTTGAGGAACAGTAGGCAGAATATTTGTAAGCCTGTGAAATACCGGAACAAAATTCATTGAATGAAGCTTGAAATCACCAGTTTCATGTGGATTTCCCGTTAACAATTTGGTAATTGCATCGTGGTTGGTGAAAATAAACTCTGAAGACAAAGGTGAAGAGAGAAACAGGGCGACATGTTGAACGGAAATTATAGCCTTCAATTGATTTACAGGTAATGATTTACCAGTCATATAGGAGGAAGAGGAAGATAGTAGAGGAACGCCTGGAGGAAGTCTTCCATCTAACGAGCCCAGATCTGGAGAGTCCAGGCCCACTGCCATTTTCTGCTCGATATCTTGGCCCACCACAGTCTCGAAGCCCAATTGTCTCTCAAAACAACCTGATATCACTCCAGTTTCATGATATTTCGATCTGACGTCAACAATTTGTGCACGTGAAGACTGAAATTGCTCAATTGGAGCCGCCGATGTAGAATTAGATCCTGAAAACCTTGAATCCGACGGACTATTCATCATCAAATAGCCATGGTCGGTTGAAATTTTTTCAAATCGGTAAATGAGCGCCTTCAATTGATCTAGATCTGACACCGGGTTGGTTGTTGAGTGGCCATGGACAAACACGTTTACACCGGAATTGAGACCAGAACCCGAAGAGCCATCGATATGCCGCTTCTCCTGTTGCTTCATCCAGCCCAAAACCACCTTCCTGAACTCCCTGGAGTCAGCCCGATCTGCGTTCAATGCAGTAAGCGATGCCTTAATCTCTGTAACATCGGATTGTAATTGTTGAATTTGTTGTTCATGAACATCCAAACGAGACGTCTGATCTAGGGTTTCCATGATTGATCAGATTAAAACGGCAGGTCTAGGGCAGGTCGGACCAATGATAGAATTCGATTCTAATTAATAGCAACGGAAATTGAAATTCAATGAAGTAACATAAACTGAAAGTAGAATTGATATGAAGAAGATGATCCTATCGGATCTTACAGACTCGATAGACTAACACCGAAGTGTTCCCGGAACTGTGCCCTCTCTCAATGCCCAGCAAAGAGCCTAACAACTTACTAATACCATTCCTACCCTCCCTAATGAGTTATTAACCTATTTATAGAAAAGGAAATTACACTTAATACCCTTCTAGAATAGACAAATGATACTTAGAGACTAACTATAGCATGATTCCTATCAGTTGCCAATAACGATTTACACACATAATGTGTTTATTATTTCCTTCTTCGCCAAAATATTAAGGTAAGATCAAATACTTTTATCATTTTTATCGCTACACGTATGCATATAATTGTTTTTTGGTCCACTAAATTCCCCTATCAAAGTTGAAACATATCAAATGACAGTCATATGATGCTTTTGTTAATTCATGTAAAATATCATTATATGTGGATATAAGTGATAGAAAATTGTTAAAATTACAAACAGATTGATTGCTAATCCATGATTAAGATGATACAGTTCAGTTTGATTTATCACACAATTGTTGATTCAGCAAATTAAAATCATGCATCATGTCTCAAATAAAGAATGCTTCAGTCATTCTGTATCACCTCTTCATTTCTTCTAATAAGAGAGGAATGAAGTGAAAGTCGTATGTATGAATTGTAATTGTAAATGTAATGAATTAGTTATGAAGAAAAGTGAGTGATTGAATTCATTTGGCATGTGGATAATAATAATAATAATAATACTGAATTAGTTGAAGTAACCTGATTCGCCTTCGGCAAGCTTCTCCAACTTAGCACCAACCAAACGGCGTTCATCAACACCTCCAGCTTTCAACTCATATATAACCTAATCAATAATAAAGTTTAAGATGAATAATTGTATAGTATATATAGTAGAATTAAACAACAACAAAACCTAAAAATAATAATAATAATAATAATACCTGGCGGTGTTCCCAATTCCAAACGGAGACGTGATCGGAAGCATCAGCAGTAACAAGCCATGGATGAGTAGGATGCAATTGGATCTTGTCGGCCGGAATGCTTTCAAACGCAACATTTCACACGTGGATCTAGGGCATAAACTGCCTCCTGGAACTAAGTAAGTAGATGGCTGTACTGAGATTCAGTTTCGCCTTCCTTGGCAGCAATGGCGTGCGTGATGATGGATCGATCGTAAGATCTGTCCGCTCGCAATTATTATTTATACGTTGGTTTACATTGATGAATGAGCTTTATTACGGTAGCAGCCTATTTTTTTCCTCACGTTATTTGTCCAATTTACTTGTTTTTGACATAAAATAAAAATGTTATTACTGAATCCAAGATTCACCACGGTATATAAAACCATAACCATAACCATAACCATAACCATAACCATAACCATAACCATAACCATAACCATAACCATAACCATATGAATAATGCCTTAACCATAACCATATGTATGTATGTTCTTTATTCAATCATGTTCATCATAGCAAAATTTACAAATTTATTTTATTAAACCATATTTTACATCCTAATTAAAATATTTTAATTCAATCAACTTCAATTATTTAAATCTTTATAAATCTAGTTAATCAAGTTATTTTATATCTATAATATATATAAACGAAAATATAAAAAACCTACATGTCGCGATATGGTCGCTCCCCCTTTTTTTGGAGTCATCAGATTTTTCTGATTTTTAAATGGAGGATTCGCATGCATTTAACCCGAATTCACGGGTACGGGTCTTACCAAACCCAGATATTCCTTAAACGGGTTTTAACATCTCATTAAATTAAAAATTATTCACACCAAATTATTGATGAGAAAATCTTATAAAATAGGATATACTAAAAATTATTATATGATTTTTAAAAAAAAATATTTATAACTAAGAAACAATTTTATAGTAAAAAAATAAGCGGGTCTTGGGTCTTACCAAACCCAGATAACTTTTAAACCGGGTTATAACATCTTAGTTATTTGTGAAATCTTTTTATCATCAAACTCTAAGTATATTATAAATTTCATTACAATAAATAAAATTAAACCCAAAAAAGTATATAGATATTTAAAACTAGTAATGTAAAACAGCCCCCGTAATATACATAAACGAATTTGTTTGATTTGTTTGATTTTAAAATGGAGGCTTCTCATGTATTTGACCCGAATTCACAAGTATAGGTCTCATCAAACCCAGATATTTCTTAAACGGGTTATAACATCTCATTAAATTAAAAACTAATCTCACCAGATATTTGATATAAAAATCATATAAAGTAGGGTTATACTAAAAATTAATATCTGATTTATTTAAAATATATATATATATTGTTTATAATTAAAAACTCAATTTTATAGTAAAAAAATAAACGGGTCTTGAGTCTTATTAAACTCATATAGCTTTTAAACCGGGTTATAACATCTCATTTATTTGTGAAACAATTTATCATCTAACCATAAAATATATTATTAACTTTCATACAATAAAAAAATTAAAACTCAAAAAAATAAATAAACATTAAAAACAAATAATATAAAACAAAATACGGGGGATAAAAACTAGTTAATATATAAAATAATATAAAAATTGAGCATTGCTTCGACTACTCAGAGTTCCATGAATACGATTAAAATTTTAAATGTTATTTTAAAGGTTATTCCTTGAAAATTTTCTCTAATTTTGGGACGAAATTCCCTAAAGTAGAGGAGACTGTAACAATTCGTATTTTCCAATTAAGATTTTATCCGTAACCCGACCCATTTTTTTATGTTCGGAAAATTTTAACAATTAAAAAATACCGCGTTTATCGAGTAATCATTATCATATCATTAATTGTTTATTATATTCATTTAATATTAATATATATAGGGTGCTGGGTGCAGTTACTGTACGCTAATGCTTAACGTACGATAGGTACGCGAGACGCTCAAAGGCAAAAACCAAAGGCAAAAACCTAAAACGCTCAGATAACGCTCACAAAACTTAAACGCTCAACAAACGCTCAGCAAACGCTCAAAAAATGGTAATCGCGAAAAAAGTGACAAATTGATCGATTAACCATCCAAAACTGTTTTTTCGGTGAACAAATGATTAATTGGGTATGTATTGACGATTCCGAGATGTTTGGATGTGATTTCATGGATCGATTCGTGAAAAAATGAATTCGCGTACGTAATGTACGTTAAGGCATTAGCGTATTGGATCTTTTCACTATATATATAAACAAACTTTCATTTACATTCATTTTAACCTCTAAACCAAACTTTAACCTGTTAATGCATCCATTTTCAAACTGCAAAGACTAAATAGCAAATATGTAAATATATTATTATATTCTTTTTTCTCCTAACCCATAACCAGTAACCGATAAACCCGTTTATAATCAAGTTCGCAACCCATTTAGTTTACTTGTAGCTTAATCCTCTTTCGAAAATTGGAATTGGTATGCGAGTATCGTTCGTATTACTTAGACGTCTATACCTACATAAATAATTAAGAACACAAAATCAAATAATAAACGAATTG
Source organism: Bidens hawaiensis (assembly GCF_021521415.1). NCBI lineage: Eukaryota > Viridiplantae > Streptophyta > Magnoliopsida > Asterales > Asteraceae > Bidens > Bidens hawaiensis. Next base: position 154,097 of record NW_027495519.1, read on the forward strand.
ATCTTATGTTCAAGTTGTCCTTAACCCGTTTGTGATATACCATCTAATCATCATCATAACTCAATTAAACCTAGCAATAGCACCCTTATACCATCGCTAAACAAACCCCTATAATTATTTTTATTGTAGTGGTCTGCATATATCAGTTCGTGTACCCGAGTAGCCGATCTGTTCATTCGTTATTTAAACCTCAATCAATCATTGTTACAGGTATTATTATATATGGTTATGATCGTCGTCTAAAGCTTTACAATAACCCCATGATTAATTAAGAAAATATAAACCGGTTTAATCGATTTGATTTTTTAGGGTTCATAGTATATGTTGGGTCTGCAACTGCATGTTTATATGTTATCATTATCAAGGTATTATCAAACTAACACCCCAGCTTAGCTGGTGGCGTGTATGTGTTTAAACCTTTGAGCTAGCCAGGGACATGTGTTCGAGCCCCCTGGACACAACTTTTGTATTTTATTTTTCTTAATTATATTTTTAGGGATTTAATGAATTTATAACTAATATTAATATCAAATAAACATTTTTTTTATAAAAACTGACATATTAGAGTTTATGTTTCTTGTCAAATCTAGTTTACGTATATATATATATATATGTATGTATGCATGTATGTATTTTAAGTATTTATTAATAATAAGTAAACATTATATATATACTAGTAAGAGTGTCCGCGCGTTGCGGCGGGAACGCAACGGGGATTCAGTTAATAGGGGTTTGGTACGATATGGTACCGCCATTTGGTATAGCTAAATTTGTAGTCGGTCTAGTTTATGATTAAAAATAGGGTATGCAACAAATATGGTATTAAAAAAGAAGCTTGTAAAAAAAATAAATTCTTCAGCCCATTTGGCATTTGGTAATTATTAAGATTTAATATGTCTACACTATAATAATTGGAAGAGTACATCAAACTAATCTGCAACTTATTTTTAAGATAAAAATCTAACCAAAACAGACTTACATATGAATACACGCCCAGGGCGTGGCCATATATTGGCGATTAGGTGTCGGTTATTCTTTGGCTCTTTGCCTCAATAATGTGATTGAAAGTAATAAGAATGCAAAACTTAATCCGCTATTGTTTGTTTAGCTAATGCAAAAAAAAAAAAACGTTTACATTAGCTAGAGATGAAGGTAAAAATGGAGATGTTGCATCTCTTAAATCAATCATGGAAATGTGACATTAGTAGTGCAAATCAACCTGAACAAACGATTAAACATGGGCGACTAAATGAAATGGGCTTTATTGTGCGTGCTCGTTTATGTACATTCATTATTAGTATAAATAAATGGTTCATGAACGTGAACAAACATAACATATTAAGAAAATAAAAGTGTTTTTGAGTCAAGTGAACTTGTTAAATGGGCCAAATGAAATATGCATACTCCAAAGAAAAAAAAATGTATTACAAGTCAAGCATACTGGTCAAACGAGCCGAATCAAGTATAGGCATTTAGAAATTTATCAAGGTTATATATATATTTTATACTGTACCAGCCGGTAAGCTCGTGCTTTGCGGCGGGTATGTAGTTTCAAAAGTAATTTAGCCAGTATGGGTTCGGTTCACTATACCTAACATTTAAGCGAAGATAAGATAGTTAAGTGTAAGTTTGCGTTCAGGTCGTGTTCGGACTCGCTTAAGGTATTCACATTCATCTTCGATTGGACCCCTGTAAGGGCGACCAATTTAGCACCCCCAACTAAGCACATCAAAGAAAAACTCTACTGTCAAACGTGTCGTTTTCGGGTTAGCTCGTGAACGCACGGTTCCTTTTAATACATCAGCATATATTGAACATAACAATAAGATATTTTATATGTCTATAACATCTTATTTATGTTATATTTAGTGAAATTATAACATTAATCATGAATGAAATTCTAAAAACTATTATACCAAGTTTTTCGAGCTCAAACTTCTCTTTTTTTGTGATCCTATTCAAAGTGATACCTGCATGATAACATACTATTTCAAAGGTAGATGTCAAATTACCTAAATACCCTTAGCTTTAAAGAATCTCTTTATTACCTGATTTGAGGATCATATAGCTCATATTCATATTTTCTAGCTGATAACCCGACCCGTTCCACCTAAATAACAAACAATTAAACGGCTGACCTTTGGGTTAGATTCCATTATGACCAACTCAATGAGCCCGAACTGAACAACCCGATGACCGATAGTTCTACCCGAATGACACCCACTTTTTCTCACTTGCCCAATTTATTAAAGTCACATGCATAATTCAGAACAGTCACAAAACATTTAACCAATACTTAAAGTCTCCGACGATGTAGCATTAAAGTTAACGGCGTCTAGCCGGATATGGTTCAATTACCGTTTTGTCCATCAAATATGTTTTGTATGTAATATATAAATATATATATATATATATATATATATATGGGAGGGTTATCCTAAAAATAAGTAGTTTCTTAGGAAGACTAGGAATAAATTATAGCCATTTGAACATGTTAATCAATGATTGAGATTTAAAATTACCAATAACCGACATAGTTTCCTAGAACTGTTCTTTCACCATAATTTATAATGCCAAATGTCAAAAATTTATTAATTCTTACCATTCCTAGGAAACTCCTTATTCTTATCTGAACCCTTTTATATATACATATACTATATATAATATAGGAGGTATGGGCAAATTAAGATGGTGGATTTTTAGGGATTTACAATTATTTATACACATGGTACAACCTAAAGTGAGAGCAAACTGGTCATTATATCACTAAATCTTGCGTGTTTTCCATTTTTCTCCAAAATAGTTACAACCTTGCCCCCTCAGTTTTAATCAACTTTTTATAAATTTAAAGAATAGTTATAAATTTGGTCCTTCATCTTTTAACCATCTATTCTTTATATTTTCATTTTTAACCCAAATACCCCCACGATTTTTAAACGGTCATAACTTTTTTGTACGTTAATATTTTTTTAAAAAAATTGCACCATAAAAACGAGAATTTGATTATGATATTGTTATAGTTTCTTTTCAGTTAAAATAATAAAGTTTTATGTATAAGCATTTGTCGTCCGGTTTTGATGGTTTTAAATTAAACCATGAGTCAAGCCATTATTAACAGTTTTTGGTCACCGAAAACTGAAACTAGGCCGTTAACGATTAAAACCCAACAAAACCAAACCATTAACAATAGTTATGTACCGTTTTCGTTTGTACTTCGATATTAACTTAAGTTTAAAATAAGAACTATGAATCTACTTATAACAATAAATTGTTGGAATTACGTATGCCCGAGACACATACTTAAACTAATGTGGCTAACTGTGTTTGATCCAAGTCGGGTCATACCCAATAACAAGCTAGACAACACCAAATGTATTCTTTTAACGATTTGATCATTTAAAAGAATACCGAACACTACGTGTTTAGAAAATTGGTTTTCTAAACAAACACACTTGAGGATTCAAATAAATTATTTGGATAATTTGTTTATATAAACTAATTATTTAATTGGTTAAATAATTAAATAGATGTATGCACATTTTATGAAAATGAGTTTTATAAAATGAATGGAGAAGTTTTAAATGTTAAAACACAAAACAAAAAAAAAAAAAAAAAAAAAAAAAAAAAAAAAAAAAAACAAACAAAACCGGCCACCCATGTGGGGGTGGTGGTTTTACCCAATCAATAACAAGATGCTCTATGTAACTTGTCTTGGGTTCCTTTTAATCCTCCATTCCCCATACATGCAAATGGTCTTGTTCTTTGATATTTTTCAAGTGTTGTAACAAGCAAACAAACTCTCTCTCTTTCTCTCCAAAACCCACGGCTCACTTGGGCATCATTTGGGAGTTTTGTGAGCTAGTTCAAGTGTTCAAAATCCTAGCAACTAGTTGGTGTTGTTGCTCAAAGCTTGGGGTATACAAAGCTTGAGGGTTTCTCTTTGCAACCTTGCCATTTGAAGACATCATCTTCTTCATCCATCTACATCTTCTTATAAGGTATAAGAAGGTACCATTTACATTTTGTAAGCATATTGTTCTTGTAATATTGATCCTTGTTCTTTGGGTTTTAGTTTTAACATAATGGTATGTTCATAACAAGTTTTAAAATCTAAGCTTCCGTTGCGTTTTTCTAGTTAAATATGGTTAACTTGAACTTTGATAATCTTGTATAAAACCCAACAATGGCATCAAGAGCCGGTTACAAGGACTTATGCTTCTTACATGTTCATAGATTTCGGGTTTTTCATGGGTGAAAAAGGGGTCCGAAATTTGGGTGGATTTTACCCCTCATGGATTTGTAAGATCTTGACATGCATGAAAGATCTTAGGAAACCATTAATAACATTTGGATGTTGAAAATAAAAAAAAAAAATAATAATAATAATTTGGGCCGTAGCCTCTTGGGGGGGGGGGCCGATTTTATTTGGTGATTTTGGGCATTGGTTGCTTAGGTTGCATGCTTAGAACATTTGGTATGTTTGGATGTGTCATAACCGAAACCTAGACCTTGGATGTGTTGATTGTTGTTTGTGTATGTTGATTATGTTTATTATTCAATATGGTTGTAATAATTCATAATCTTAGGCTTGTGTAATTTATTTATTCATAAGTTGGTTTGTAATAAATAGATTAGTTGCATTTTCTTTTTTTTTAGAAAAATATGTATTAGGATACATTTTGTAAAAATTGAAGATGCAAGAATTGGTGGATTTGGGCCTTGGACCGAAATTTTGGGCTTGTTGGGCCTCACCGGCCCATCATGGGATTCAAGCCCATTAGGCCCATAAATTTCACTCTTGGGCCCAAGAAGACTTTTGGAAGTTTGGAGCCCATTAACAAGCCCAACAAGAACACAACAACTTGGAAAGGATACTTGAAGCATTTGGATGCAAGGTCAAGTGGGAGTCAACATTCCATCCTTGTGTCATGTTTTGTCCCTTAGGTGTGACTTATGACCTATACTTGTTTCGGCTAACAAGTATGGTCAAACTTAGCGGTTCTCGGTTATGACTATATTTTGCATGTGTTTGCTTGGTTGTTTGTTTTACTTATTGTAATGTGTGGTTGATAGATATTAGGATATCCAAACCGTCACATAGGAACGACAACAAGCATAAAACGGGTTCTAATATATATTTGGTAATATCGCGTCAATTAGTTTAATTAAATGGGTTTATTAAAACTAAGCGATTACTCACATATAATAAAATTGGTTTTATTATAACTTGAACCTTGAAAATTGGTTTTCAAAATCGCCATATTACTAAATGCATGTTAGGATATGGCATAATGTTTTTCAAACTAGAATATTGGAAAACTTAAAATCCCTTTTTCATAATTACCAAGGAAACAAGTCTTACACCATCCTTTTGTATGACACTTAACGTATTAGGGAACTTTAAATGGGATAAAGGTCACCTAACCATTTTGAGCAAACTAATATACTTAGGGTAATATTAACATATTTGTGGGATAAAGGTCACCTAACCACTTGTATGTTAATCTTACATGTTTATACAAGTAGGACGACTTGAATTGGAAACCATGTGATAAAGGTCACCTAAGCATGGGGATCTAATGGTGTTGATGGGATAAACATGCCAACACGAAATAAGGATTTCGAATGGTCCCATACCTCTAGAAGTTGCAAAAGGTTGCAATTGTCAAGATTGACTACCTTGTTAAATCAAATAACGGGATAAAGGTCACCTAACCGAAATTTGATTTATCGTTGGATTCTAGAATTTAATTATTATTTTAAAATTTGGAATAAAAGGGTATTAATAATTAAATTGTTTATAATACTAAAATAAAACTTTGTTAAATTTTGTAGATGGCCGCTAACAATGCAAACACCTCTACCCATAACACCCGTAACCTATCCTTAAGAACCATCCTTGAAAAGGATCGTCTAAACCATAATAACTTTATGGATTGGTATCGCAACTTGAGAATAGTTCTCAAACAAGAAGAGATATCATATGTCTTAGACGATCCCATTCCCGACGAGCCTAACGTGGAAGATGAGGAGGCTTATATCGATTGGGTCAACTACACCAAAGATTCGGTGCAAGCCTCTTGCCTCATGTTAGCGACTATGATTCCCGAAATCCAAAAGGATTTCGAGCATCATGGGGCATACGACATGATAACTCAATTGAAGGAAATGTTCCTTCAACAAGCTAGAGCCGAACGTTTCGAAACGGTTCGAGCGTTTCATGCATGTCGTATGGAGGAAACCCAAAGCGTCTCATCTTATGTCCTAAAGATGAAAAGCTACATCGAAAAGCTTCGTAGGTTGAATTGTCCCGTGTCTAATGAGTTGGCTACGGATTTGATCCTCAACTCTTTGACCAAAAGGTTTGAAACCTTTGTCATGAATTATAACATGAATGGATGGGACAAAAGCATTGGTGAGCTTCACGCAATGCTAAGAACGGCCGAAGCGGGAATGGGTAAAAAGGTTTTACCCGTTCTAACAATCAATGAAGGAAAAAGGGGGCATAACTCCAACCCCAAAGCAAGTGTTGCTAAGGGCAAGGGCCACGTCCAAGGAAAGGGAAAGAGGAAAGCCATCACGCCCACCAAACCGAAGGAAAAGAAGCAAAAGGTTGCGGCGCAAGATCCATGCTTTGAGTGTGGAGAGATAGGTCATTGGAAAAGGAATTGTCCGACCTATCTCAATGCGTTAAAAGATAAGAGGGATGCGGGGCATACCTCAGGTATTATCTTTACTATACATATTGAAGTAAATATTATTTCTTCAAATACATGGGTACTTGATACCGGATGTGGAACTCACATTTGCAATTTGTTGCAGGGGTTCAAAAGAAGTAAACAACTCAACAAAGGGGACATTAGTCTCTTTATGGGCAATGGAGCAAGAGTTGAAGTCCAAGCCCAAGGAGACTACATATTAAAGCTTCCAAGTGGTTTGGAAGTAATTTTGAAAAATGTTTTGTATGCTCCTAAGTTAAGGAGAAACATTATTTCCGTGTCTCTTTTAAAACAATGTGGCTTTGATCTTAAGTTTATTGATTATGATATTCATGTTTTGATGAATGGCATGTTTTATTTTAAAGCTATACCCATGAATGGTATATATGAAATAGATCAAAGTGGTATGTCACATAGTAGTTCAATGTACAATGTCAACACCAAGAAACTCAAGAAGGACTTGGGTGATTCCTATCTTTGGCATTGTCGCCTTGGACATATAAGTAAGAATCGCATGCAAACTCTTCGCAAGAGTGGTATTCTAGAAACAAATGAGTATGATTCATTTGATGTATGTGAATCTTGTTTACAAGGCAAAATGACAAAGCAACCCTTTAATAAAACTTTTGAAAGGTCAAAAGAATTATTGGGTATCATACATTCGGATGTATGTGGTCCTTTTAGACCAATGACTAGGAATGGTGAAAGATACTTCATTACCTTTATTGACGATTATAGTCGATATGGTTATGTGTACTTAATGAAACACAAAGATGAAGCTTTTGAAATGTTCAAAGACTTCAAAACTGAAGTAGAAAGACAACTCAAGACCACAATCAAAGTACTTCGTAGTGATAGAGGAGGTGAATACCTAAGTGGTGTTTTTCAAGATCATCTTAAGAGTTGTGGAATTATTTCACAACTTACTCCACCTGGAACACCACAACATAATGGTGTGTCTGAAAGGAGAAATCGTACCCTATTAGATATGGTTCGATCGATGATGGCTAGAAGCACTTTACCTCTATCATTTTGGGGCTATGCTTTACTTTCCGCTGTTCGCATATTGAATATGGCTCCAACCAAGAAAGTGGAGAAGACACCTTTTGAAGTATGGCATGGAAAGGCTCCATCGCTATCATTCTTAAGAGTTTGGGGTTGTGAAGCTTATGTAAAGCAATACACCCCAAACAAATTAGAAGTCCGATCCACTAAGTGTATCTTTATAGGTTATCCTAAAGATGATTTAGGATATTACTTTTACGATCCTAGTGAGCAAAATGTTATTATTGCTCGAAAGGGTAAGTTCTTGGAAACTAAGTTCCTTGAGGAAGGAACTAATAGTAGAACAGTGAAATTTGATGAGGATCAAGAATCACAAGATGATACACAATTGGTTGATACTAGCACTCAACAAGAGGTTGTTGAAAGTGATCAAGTGGTTGATCAAAACACACAAAACGTTCGCAGATCTGGTAGAATTAGCAATCCACCTGAAAAATATGGATTTTTTGTAGAAGGTTGCTACGTGGTAGATTCGGATGAACCGACCACATACCGTGATGCAATGTCCAAGAATGATTGTGACAAATGGCTTGAAGCCATGAACGTTGAGATGCAATCCATGTATGACAACCAAGTTTGGGAATTGGTTGAACCACCACTCAATTCCAAAGCTGTTGGAAGTAAGTGGGTTTTCAAAAGAAAAACTGATATGCATGGAAACTTGGATACTTATAAAGCAAGACTTGTAGCTAAGGGTTTCACTCAAACTCAAGGGGTTGATTATGATGAAACTTTTTCGCCTGTGGCAATGCTAAAGTCTATTAGGATATTATTTGCCATAGCTGCACATTATGATTATGAAATTTGGCAAATGGATGTCAAGACCGCTTTCCTAAATGGATATCTTGAGGAAGATGTCTATATGGTTCAGCCTGAAGGTTTTGTCGATCCAAAACATCCTAATAAAGTATGCAAGTTAAAGAAATCAATCTATGGATTGAAACAAGCATCTAGAACTTGGAATCATCGTTTTGATGAAGAAATCAAAAGTTTTGGATTCATCAAGAACGCTGATGAGGCTTGTGTGTATAAGAAAGCTAGTGGGAGTATAATTACCTTCTTAGTATTGTATGTCGATGACATTCTACTATTTGGAAATGACATTCCAACCATGGAAAGCGTTAAGGCTTGGCTTGGAAGTAGATTTTCCATCAAGGATCTTGGTGAAGCTGCCTATATTTTGGGAATAAAGATCTATAGGGATAGGTCAAGGCGCTTGATAGGTTTGAACCAAAGTACATACATTGATAAGATCTTGAAAAGGTTCAAGATGGAAAACTCCAAGAAAGGTTTTGTACCTATTCAAAGAGGGACCATATTGAGTTCAGCTCAATGTCCAAGCTCAAAGGGTGAGCAAGAGACGATGAAACAAATCCCATATGCTTCTGCTATAGGATCCATCATGTATGCGATGATATGTACTAGACCGGATGTGTCATGCGCTTTGAGCATGACAAGCAGATACCAACAGAATCCAGGAAACAGTCATTGGATGGCTGTTAAGAGCATATTGAAATACCTTAGGAGAACTAAGGATATGTTTCTGATATATGGATCTGGTGAGGAGGAACTCGCTATAAAAGGTTACACGGATGCGAGCTTCCAAACTGATCGAGATGATTCTCGATCACAGTCTGGGTATGTGTTCACACTTAATGGAGGAGCTGTCTCTTGGAAGAGCTCAAAACAGGAAGTGGTAGCATTGTCCACTACAGAATCAGAATACATCGCCGCTTCATTGGCAGCTCAGGAAGCTGCATGGTTGAAGAAATTCATTACTGATCTAGGGGTGGTCTCTTCCATTCAAGACCCTCTAGAAATCTTTTGTGACAACGAGGGTGCGATTGCACAAATCAAGGAACCTCGTTCGCACCAAAAGACTAGACACATAGAGCGGAGATTCAACTACATAAGGGATGAAGTTGAAAAGGGAAAGATATGTATTCGCAAAGTTGGAACTGATCAAAATCTTGCGGATCCATTCACGAAGCTCCTAGAAAGACCGAAACATGAGCGTCATGCGAGTGGCTTAGGACTTCGATATTCTAGTAATTGGATTTGATCTATTTTGTATTTACGTTTAAAAGACTTTTGTAATTTAACTCTTTTATATGATTATGGAATCTTGAGTTAAATTCTAATTTTGCATGTTTAATCCATGAATAAGTTATCTTATTCTAAAAGTCCGTAGTCGATCACATTTGTGGGAACAAATATGAAGCAAGACTATTATGAACTAGGATTGGTGGATATTCATAAGGAATGAATATGGAGCATAGGTTTGCTGCCAAAGTTCATAGATATTTGTGGGATACAAATATTGGACTGACCCGCTCTCAATATTACTACATGGAGTCGATTGACCTGATCATTAGTAATTTTGAGTAAAGGAGAATTTCATATTATCCTTAGACCTGAGATGTATACTGGGTCTTGATTTTCACCGAGTATTACACTTTGACTCTCCCCTTCGCTATTCGTAAAAGATGGTACATGAGGATGAGCTCAGGTGGAGTATGAAAGTGATAGTGAGAGGCGTATACAGTCAAGATGGAATTTGTTCCTCTTATGTGTTGAGAGTTTAGATGTCTAAGGCCTGATAAAGTTGAATTGTAAAGAGAATGATCGCCTATGTCTCTTAGATCCAACATGACATCTAGTAACAAAGGGATATAATGATAAATTCACCTAAATCATATCAAGTAAGGGACTTGAAGGGATGATGTTATTGAATGGCACTTCGTCAAACACATTAGGGGTGGTGAACTGTTGTTAGGCGGTATTCACCACTTGCATTAATTTTCTATGTATATCGTGCAAGTGGGAGATTGTTGGAATTACGTATGCCCGAGACACATACTTAAACTAATGTGGCTAACTGTGTTTGATCCAAGTCGGGTCATACCCAATAACAAGCTAGACAACACCAAATGTATTCTTTTAACGATTTGATCATTTAAAAGAATACCGAACACTACGTGTTTAGAAAATTGGTTTTCTAAACAAACACACTTGAGGATTCAAATAAATTATTTGGATAATTTGTTTATATAAACTAATTATTTAATTGGTTAAATAATTAAATAGATGTATGCACATTTTATGAAAATGAGTTTTATAAAATGAATGGAGAAGTTTTAAATGTTAAAACACAAAACAAAAAAAAAAAAAAAAAAAAAAAAAAAAAAAAAAAACAAACAAAACCGGCCACCCATGTGGGGGTGGTGGTTTTACCCAATCAATAACAAGATGCTCTATGTAACTTGTCTTGGGTTCCTTTTAATCCTCCATTCCCCATACATGCAAATGGTCTTGTTCTTTGATATTTTTCAAGTGTTGTAACAAGCAAACAAACTCTCTCTCTTTCTCTCCAAAACCCACGGCTCACTTGGGCATCATTTGGGAGTTTTGTGAGCTAGTTCAAGTGTTCAAAATCCTAGCAACTAGTTGGTGTTGTTGCTCAAAGCTTGGGGTATACAAAGCTTGAGGGTTTCTCTTTGCAACCTTGCCATTTGAAGACATCATCTTCTTCATCCATCTACATCTTCTTATAAGGTATAAGAAGGTACCATTTACATTTTGTAAGCATATTGTTCTTGTAATATTGATCCTTGTTCTTTGGGTTTTAGTTTTAACATAATGGTATGTTCATAACAAGTTTTAAAATCTAAGCTTCCGTTGCGTTTTTCTAGTTAAATATGGTTAACTTGAACTTTGATAATCTTGTATAAAACCCAACATAAATGGTTTCATGGTTACAAGTGAAACAACAAGCACCCATAAATCTACGTGACTACAAGGTCTGTATTTCCTGCTGCATCGCGTGGGCACTCGTCTAGTATGATATATATATATTATTCTTTAAACAACAATTTTAACCAATGTATATTAAACTTATTAATTATATTTATAAATTAGATGTTCGTTAAAGATTCCAAGCTATATATTGTATGATAAATATATATTTTAACGTTTGTATTCAATTGTTTAATATATTACAAGTTATGCTTAATTATGTACACATTTATAATTGATTTATATTTAATTAAATATAATTTAAATAATTATATAATTATATTATATTTAACTCATATTTATTTACTTAAGCTAATAATAACGTTTTCGCAATATCAATCATAATAGAAATCCATCGATCAATAAATAAACATCATGATCCCAAACATAACTCAAATCACATCGAAACTTTAATTCATTAAATCGTTTTATATCTTTTATAACTAATTCATATTACTATTATATAACTAGGAATCCTTGACGGTATATCCCGAATAATTTATCTTTCTCACATCATCCTCATTTGTATTTCGTCCATCTAATCAGGTGAGTATCTCACTCCCCCTTTTTACCTATTTTAAATCTTTTGGGGACATATGCGTTTCTAATTATTTTATTATTATTTAATACTCAATTGCAACTGTTAATCATGTGTGTATACAAATTTATGCCTAACGTGTTATATGCTTACTTGGTTGTACCGTCGTAGTAGTCGTCGTCTAGTGCATCTGGCATCGAGCTTACCGACAACTTATTTACTTGCTTATTTGGTTGTATAGTTGTAGTAGCCATCGTCCAGTTCATCTGGCATCGTGCTTATCGACAACATATTTAGCCATCGTCCAGTTCACCTGGCATCGTGCTTATCGACATCTTATTTACTTGCTCATTGGTTAAATTGTTTATCTCACTTGATACAGTCTGCACCTTTTTCTATAATTTTACTTATATGGTATTTTACTCACTCAACCTAGTGTTGACAAAATTATTGTATTTTTAATGCATATGCAGGTTACGGTAGGATTTTATTATCAAGATTTGTTTAAGAAACTTAGGTTTGCATGCTAGAGAAGGAGATACAATAATTTAAATTTGGATTTGTTTTATTTGTTTTACTTATGAAATATTTTACTTTGGTTATTTGAACTTTGTTGAATTATTTGAAATTGATAAATAGATATTATCGTTATAAATATTGCATGATAGTACCTCGAGAGCTTTGAGCAATCAGCTCACGCCCTGACATTTTCGCCGTAGGTTAGGGGTGTGACAGATTGGTATCAGAGTCGAAGGTTTAAGATAGGACGTTAATGGTGCCAAAGTAACATGCATATGAGCCCCATACGTGCTTATTTATTTACCTGATGTGTTATATTTAATTGTTTACAGCTTTCTTAGATAATTATTTAATTAATTGTTTATTTTTATTGTCATGCGCACACAACTCTGAAGCTATACTGCACCTTCAAAGTATTTTTATAACTCCGAAACTATGTCTCACTCTCAAAATATTTTTGTGACTTTTCTAAAAATATTTTTATTTTAAGTTAGTTGATTTCTTTTATTGGGAAATTCCTTGAGAATTCCATAGCCTTGTTTTTGTTCTTTTCACTTAAAACTTGAGAGTGTGACAAGATTCCTCACTATAGTGTGATTAAACTCGTTAAACTAACACAAATCACAGATCTGAGATATAATTAATCTAACACGGATCTAGTTCATGATTACTCTTGATTGTATATAATACTTTATATGTATGTGTGTTAATTGTATGTATGTGTATATAAAATATTAAGATAAAGATCGAGAGAGATTCGGACATGGTTTCGTTAATTAACTCTCAAAAACTTAAATTAACTTGTGAACAGAGTTCACTACATATAGAAGATAGGTCTAGTTCGCTAACATTCCATAGCGAACTAGACACTACTTCGTTACATACATAATCAGATAAATAACTTAACGAATCATCTCCTGATTCGTTAAACATCCTTAACGAATCAGGAGGAAACTAACTTAAGTCTTAGTTCGCTAAACATCCTTAGCGAACTAGACATTACATATAACGAACTACAATATAACTTAATAGTTTATTACATTAACCAAAACGACAAATACATTAATAATAAATACAAAGACTCGAGACGCAAAACCGTGCACTAACAGACACCCCCTCGTCTTGAGCTCTTTGTCTTTAAATTACTTGAAGCGCTTGGACTGCCAGTCTCTGCAAGTATGAATTCCGTTCTCATAACATATGCGCACAACGCGTTGGAACTGCATAGCCAGGTCATAGTCTTCATTGTGCTCAATCAAAATCTTGTTCTTGTGTAGCACATCATTGTCGGTCTCGGTTGAATTCACCAACCACATCGGGTCAATGATCTTGATCAACTCAGTCTTCAATCCCTTTCCCAAGACAATGACGGCCTCGACAGTACGATTGTCATAGTACCAGCGGTTGAAAGATAAATAAATGTGTTGATTCATTGGCTTCACCAGCACATGCTTCATCGTCTTCGGCGGCTTTACTTTAAGAACCAACTTCTTCCAACCAGTCCTTGGGTCAATCTCATTGAGACGCTTACGGATGAGAATCTGTGGTTTAAAAAATTTGAACCTGTGGTCCACTTCAAACAGCAGATGTTGGTGAAACCAACTTGAATGTTTATTCCCACCTCTATTAATGAATGGACGGTACGCCAGAGTACGTACATCCCATCTCGGTAATGAAAGAACATCAGACATCCTTTCGTAGTACTGGACGCCTTTCTCCCATTTGACAATACATACTTTAAGATCAGGATCAAAAAGCCAAGAAACGATATTACCTTGTACTTTTGACACGGCCTTGAATGTAGTCTTCTGGTTGGCTTTGGCCCGTGCAACAGCTTCTTCTTTCTGTTCTTGATCAACATATCTGTAAGCCTCGATGATCTTACCGACTTTCTTGTGTCTAAACCATCTAAGAATGTCATCATCAGTTGGGTTCTCAAGAGAGTTAAATCTTGTATCAACGACCTTCTTTCCTTTGGACGTCTTCTCAAGATGATCTTCTGCTTCTTTGACGGTTTCTTCATTAAACACAGGAGCACCCTGATCAACATTGGTATGTTGAAACAGATCAGGGAAATCCTTAGCAGTTACATCTTCCACCTCAATTTCCTCATTCTCATAAATAAAATTCGTCCTTATCTCCACAGTAGGATCATTTAAGATCTCATCATCATTAATTACTTCAGCAGCAGGCTCAGTCTCTAACACGGTCATCTCCTCTTCATTCAGACCAAGCAAGATCGCAATCTGCTCTCGTGTCAGCGACTTATCAACAAACTTCCCCACATCTATCTCATCGGCATTCACCATGATTCTAACTATCCCCTCACCATCAATAAAAATAATCGTATTGGCCTCAATCATTTCAATTGGTTTGGCAGCCGCATAATCATGATAAACAATAACCTGCTTGTTTGAATCATCAACAGAACTTGTACCCGTACCAGAAGCTGGGTCTTGAGTTTGTTTAGGCTCACCGCCAGCACCAAACTCATCAGGATCTTCCTCATCATTCTTGATCGTCTTTAAATCATCATCTTTGTAAGTCAATTGCAAGATCAGATCCTCTTGTTCTTTAAGCTTCACCCCCTAAGACTCAACAATCTCACGTAGGGCTTTTGTTTCTTTTTGGCAGAAAGAAACATAACTGATTAGCTTCTTCTGGTTCTGCATCAAGCGTTCTTGATTCATACGGTCAGCAGACATTTGATTTTCATACAAATGTAATAGATTCAAAAGCATATCTGTCTGACGATTCGGTGGCATAGCATACAAAGATGGATGAGTAGGCTGGATTGGTCCCTGAGGCCTTGTAATTCTCATAAATGAGATATCACTAGGTGGAGGAGGCCTCATAGACGGTGTTGGAGGAACAGTAGAAAGTGTAGCAGAAGGAAATGGTATTTCAGTTAAGGCCGATTGTGGAATCATACCCAACTGCTCATGAGGAACCATCGTCATCGTCAAGGTCATCTCCGGAGTGCTAGTAGTAAGCGGCACTACCGGGCGTTGAGGAGTTGCAGGACGAGACGGTTGAACACCAAAAGAGACTCCAGCTCCAGCTGATACACGTCTCTTTGCTGAGCACTCAGAAGCTGGCGCTTTACCCTTACATTTACGTTCACGTTGAGCTGCAATAGTAGCAGCCAACGCAGCTTCAACTGCAGCCTGTTGCTCTCTAAGAGCTACATCACCATTACCACCCTCGTCACCATCATTACCATCATCATCTCCATCTTTCCAACCTTCTCCTCCCTCACGCTCAGAATCTGAGTCATCATGGATCCAGTGATCCTTGGGAGGACATACATAATCAAGATTAATAATATGACCAATCATACGTTTGTCCTGCGGCCTTTCTTTATGATAAATCGTCATTCTACGCACAATATCGGCCTTCATGTGTTCTAAAGGAAGCACATCACTTACCAAAGTTCGATCGATAACCAGGTTGGGTATCAAATCGTTGATAATCAGCTGAATAAATCGTGGATACATTAAGAACTTCTTCTTCTGAACCGTTTGTTGAACTTGCTCCTTGAAATGATAAAACTTTCTGAGAAGTTAAACGGTTTGTTTAGGACGAGTGCCACAAAAGCCAATTGCAACATGATTCGGCATTCATCGAAACCCCCTTTACGACCTCCCAAACAATGTATCAGAACATGTAATAAATACTTGTAGGGTGGGCACAGTCCATTCTTGTTGTACTGAGAGTCTTCGAGAACTCCACCATAACGTACACGTCGAAAAAAACCCTTGATTAATTTCTTGTCAAACTCACATGGGTTATTGACATTGTCACCAAAACGTAGCACACGCCGAATCACTTCAACGTCCACTGTGATAGGAGTTTGATTGATTGTGGCTCTAATGTAGTTTTCTGCTTCAACAAACTCCGCAGTAATCCAGAACTGCCTAATAATGCTCAGATAAACAGTGGGTCGAGCAGTTATGGCATAGTGGATCACTGATCATCGTAAGAAGGCTAACATAGGACCAAAAAGAACTTCATCATCAACATTTGGATCAACGTAAGCGCAGATGTTGTGTTTCTTGTTATATGGAAGAAAGAGCACTTCCTCTTGTACTTGATTTTCTTGCTGTTCTAGTTGTTCTTCTTGTGGAGCAGCAGGTGGGTCTTGATCCATTTGATTGGCCATGATATTGAATAAATAAAGATGAATATAAGCAATGTGAAAGTTTAATATACTTTAATCACGTATATATAAATCTATCAATAGGAAATGTAATTAATGTTTAGATGTCGTGTGTAATCGATGTATCGACGCGTTTAGATCTTTTGAATATTTTATTAATTTACATGACTTAATTAGATTAATTAAATAATTAATTTGAAATGTCATTCGTTATCAAAATCAGTCTGATTCGTTATCAAGTAAATAAGTTAACGAAATAGACTTAGCGAATTACTATTAAAGGAATGAACAAAACTTCTAGCTCGTTATGATTTGACGAATCCACATCTGATTCGTTAAATAAATGGTTCGCTAATCTAGTTTGTATGATTCTTCAACGAATTGGACACTAAAGAGTTTCAATTCGCTAAAGTTAACGAATGGCCAATAATGGCTTAATCTTTGACTCTCAAAGTCAAAATTAACATGAACACAGAAGGTCAAAGAAGCCAATTGAAAATCAATTACTCCATAATTGACGATGAATAGCCGAACAAATGACTCGATGAGTCTCGGAAACTCATAGCGAAGCCAATAATACCGGTTACGAGATTCTAAACCAACAAATAAGTTAGGGTATTCAAAGTGTGTACAGTGTAAACCACCCGTAACAATAATCAATCAATAAACCCAGCAATCAATAATCAAAGTCCAATTAAAGGCCACCAAGGGTGTTGAAACACTATTCCGATCAAAATGATAGCAAGTTAAAGTGTATTAACACAATATTAATCGATTATACAGGTTTCAAAAACTATAAAAACCCTTAAATAGAAATCACATAATTATGCTATCAAAACTGTGTTATTTTTGACGAAAATCACAAAGAAATAACCATCTATACCTTACTAACACAATGGTATATTCAGAAGTTCAAATTTAGATGGTTGGAAAGTTGTGAAAAATTTTGGCAGAGTAACACTATGTGTAAGGAAGAAGAAGAAGGTGTATAGGACCGTTCGTATCACGCCGTCCTATATACACCGTTTGTACACGTTTCCCAAGTACGAATCAAACAGATTCGTTAGAGATTTTAGATAACGAATCAGCCGATTCGTTAATATTACTTTAATACGTGACATAACGAATTAGATTCAAATCGTGTATTGATTCGTTAAAAATGCATAACGAATTGGATGTATTTCGTTACAGAGTGCGGAAGCGAATTAGGTGAACGAACTGGAGTGTAGTTCGTTAAAAACACCTCTAATTCGTTATCCATAATTAACGAATTAAGCCTTATTAAATTTTAACTTTAAATAAATAAATTCAATGAATTTAAAAATAAATTAAAGATTTAATAAATTTAAATAAATTTAAATATTTAATATTAAATTAAAAAGAATTATCGAGAACATTAAAATTCTTAAAATTCAAAATATTTTGATTTCTTTTCTTTAATGTTTTTCCCTTAAATTTTTTTTTTGATAAACCAAAAAAGTTTTAAAATTTGAAAATCTAAAAAGATTGTGATTTATGTTTGTACAGAAAAATCCGAAAATCCAAAAAGATTGTGAAGTTTATTTTGTTTATAAGAAAAAAAAATTAAAGATTTAATAAATTTAAATAAATTTAAATATTTAATATTAAATTAAAAAGAATTATCGAGAACCTTTATTCCCGATAATCGAATACCTTAAAATCCATTTCACCTCTTGAAACCGATAACTAAATAATTAAATAATATGTAAAAAACGAAATGAAAAATATTTTTAGTATTTTGTAATATATAAAGAATGTATTTACATGAAAAGAATCCGAAACAAAAAAAATAAAATCTTTTTGTGTTTTATATGATTTTCAAAAACAGTACATATTTTTGATATTTTTGTTGAGTTTGAGCAGAGAATCATATTGACCAAATTGCCCTTCCATCAGAGTTTTATATTTCAGCGATATTATGACTGGCGTTAAGTCAGTCATTGGTATTGTTGTCCACTTAAATCTAATAACAAACTTTCAAGTGTTTTTGTGATATGATTAATTGGTTCAATTAAAGCACAGAATATTAGAAACTATCAGCCTCTAATCTCGGTTCAAGCTTACTTTGATTTTTCCCATATCACCCCAACTTGACTTAAACCATTATATTGTTGATCAAAATTTGTTTTTTATAGAAGTTTAAGAGCAATGCATTGATTTTTTGTTACTATGAGTGAATATGCATAAGTCCATCTGTCGGCTTACATACATTGTATCCCCTGGGGTCCGTTTCTTAATGGTATTAAGACGCGCGCAAGGGAGGAACAACGTATGACTAACAGCGGATTTTGATCATGTCAGTAATTTAAAAATTTGTACGAAATACAGTAGTGATCAAGTTTAATGACTTTGGGTTTGCTCTAAAAGCGAATGAAATATTCATGCATATGAATACCCAGATGATTAAGCCGTATAAAGACTCATAGTGTCCAGAACCTCAAAGCTTGTTATTTACTTAATTTTGTTTTTAGTTGATCAAACGAGTATAAGGCTTGAGTATGAAATGTTATTACATTTCTGCCATCCTCACCGAGACTTTTTCTAGAGACTAACACCCCTTTCAATTTGGCGTTTCTTTATGTTTATATCACATACTTTACTCAACTTGTTTGTTTTAAGACCTACCAAAGCACCAATGCAATTAAACACACAGTCTTTTAAGCTTACTTCTTGCTGGATTAGGGGTCAAGATAATCAATGTACTATCATTTTCTCTTTTTGCTTCAAAAACTCAAATATTTTGAGGAGTATAAAACAAAATAAAGATAAATTTAATCGCCCCAGTTAACTTAAGTCTATAAATAAATGGCTATTCTATCAATTTAACAAGTGAATAATAAGAACAAGACATGCAAGCATGCTTCACAAACTTAAATAACCGACATAATTTTCAGCGAGAAAATAATCTAAAAACGCATAACGAATGCCCCAACTATTTTCCATTATAAGGTGAATGGCTAACCCGATCATTTATAAGTAAATGTCAGGACCAAACATATACACGCACATGCCCTTCAAATGTAGATAATTGACATAATTTTCAGAAAACGCATGCAAAAATATTTTTGGTTTTTCTCTATACATACATTAAAAACACAATATTTTTGCCTTTTTTTTTCTTATAAATAAAATAAACTTCACAATCTTTTTGGATTTTCGGATTTTTCTGTACAAAAAGAAATCACAATATTTTTGGATTTTAAGAATTTTTAATGTTTTTTGGGTTTTATCTATACAAGCGAAAAACACAATCTTTTTGTATTTTCTAGATTTTCACCCCCTAAAACAAAAATAAATTTTAAAAGAAAAACTGAGATAAAATAAAAATAGTTATCCTTGTTTAAGGATATCAGCGAGGGTCTTCAATCCATTTAAACCAAGCAAAAATTGAAAACACGTTTTGTCAAAAGCTTTGGTAAACAGATCAACTCTCTGAAAGTCAGTATGTACTTTCTCAAGGTCAATCAACTTCTTCTCAAAGCAATCCCGTATAAAGTGATATCGAATTTCGATATGTTTTGTTTTCGAATGTTGTACGGGATTCTTTGTGATAAAAATTGCAGCAGAATTATCAATCAAAATAGGAGTAGTAAGAAACTTCAAGCCGTAGTCGCGAAGATGTTGTTGTATCCACAAAACCTGGGAACAGCAACTCGAGGCTGCAACAAACTCAGCTTCGGCGGTTGAAGTGGAGACCGTTGTCTACTTCTTACACTACCAGGAAACAAGCCGGTTTCCTGAAAATTAACATCTTGCAGTCATTGATTTGAAGTTGATCTTGCAACCTCCATAGTCCGAGTCTGAATAAGCAGTAAGATTGATGTGCAAAACGGTCTATTAAAAACTTAACCTAACCTAGACACTCTAGTTTTAAATTTATAAATCTAAACTATCCTAATGCTAGACCACTAGACAGGCAAGTGTACCTATCAACTGTAGTAAAGCCTAACGAAGTCCGAATGTCGAACCCACATGACACTAGCGACACCTAAACTAGACTCAGACTTAACTAAACTTAATTAATTGATTTTTATTTTTTTTTATTAAATGTAAAATAAATAGTACTTACTCTAAAACTAGACACGGAAAAATCAGTTTAAAACTCAATTAGGGGAAACAACTACCTAGGCGAGGAATCCTACTATTCAACTCGTAAACTCTCAGAATTGGATTTATGATTGGTACTATATTCTAAAAATATGAAACTTAAGGTATAACTAAAGTACGCTAGATCACCTCCCGGTCTCACCAACAATACCTAAGAACCTTAAATATCATGTAAAGCTCAACGGTTAATGGTTCGGATCACCTCTCGGTCTCACCTCACCTAACTATGCTAAGGTACCCAAAGATTAAATCACCTCCCGGTCTCTTGAATCACAAAACACCCTAAGGCGTAAGGGGTATTTTTATTAAATTTGGTTATGATTCGGATCTGTAAGAATCTAAAGAAGTCTAGGGTAACCCACTCCCGTGCAATCACTACCCAAACCCGCGAAAGACCAAAACAGACGACACTTAATTACCTCCCGGTCTCTCAAGTGGCAGAATATAAGGTATCTCTAAACTATCAATTACCGTTCCTATGGAATACGTTAACTATAAACCATAAACTAGTTACAAACACACAGTAAGTAACCTAATACGCATCCATACATGAAAGACATTCACAAAGACGCATATGGAACAATAAACTGATCATAAATTAATACCAAATACGCATATGCATCACAACCAAATTAAATAAAAACTTTGCCAAAATATGAACCAATCAATATTAATCCAAAACCAAAAATAAAACGAGTATAAAAAGTATTTATCCAAACCCATGCAGTATAAAAGTTAGCCTCTCATAATAATAAACGATGAAACAAAGACATAATAAGTATTAAGGTTCATCAAATAATATAATATATGAGACCTGCTAGCTTTCTTGATTCTTTTTCTTCTTTTCGATCGTAGCTCCACACGGGCGGCTCCTGTGCGTCTCCTTAATCCCACGACAACCGTTGGAAACTCTTAGTCTAACTACCAAGAAAATAATAACCTTTCTGCCTTGCGCAGGGTTTAAGAAAACCCCACTCACGACCACACCCTTTTTGCGTTGACCTCCTGGGCTATTTAATGAGCCATTATCTTTTTTTTAGCTTTGGGCCTGCACCATATAAACTAACTATTAGTGCCCATGAATAAATTTGGTTCTTTGTGGGCCATACTCAAAAACCATACGTGTGGTAAATATGAATGAATGAGTATTCTTCATAAAATTGTTATTATCACAATAAATTTATATTGTTATTATTAAAAACATGTGACATTTAAATTAGATGACAGGGGCATCGATTTAAACCAAATAAAAAACCAAAAACAATAAATAACAATCAAAGTTAGTAAAACATTTCGTTTTAGTTTTTTTTCACATAACCATTAAACACCACATATAAAATAAGCAGGATCAATATTAAACAAAACTAGCCCGAAACTAATTTAAAGTGTAGGAAGTATTTATATAATAATATGTATAATTTGAACCACATCAAAGATCAAAAGTATCATCCTTGGGGTACCACAACCCGATGTCTGGATTTCCCCTCAAATACTGAAGTATTCTCTTAACCGCAGCTAGATGAGTCACTCGTGGACTTGCTTGAAACCTAGCACAAAGACAAACATCAAACATAATGTTGGGGCGAGAAGCCGTTAGATACATTAAAGAACCGATCATGGCACGATAGAGGGTAGGATCAATGGTATTCTCAAATTTATCCGGTGATAAATTGTGACCCACGGGAAGAGGAGTAGAAGGGATTTTTCCAGCAGATATCTTGAATCGGCTCAAGACATCGTTCACATACTTTGTCTGGTGAATAAAGATTACGTTAGCAGACTGGTGAACTTGCAACCCTAAGAAGAAATTCATCTCTCCCATCGAGCTCATCTCGAACTTTGTTTTCATGGACTTCTCGAACTCCTTACATAATGTATCGTTTGTAGACCCAAAATAATGTCGTCGACATAGATCTGAACTAGGAGAAGATCATCACCAACAGTTTTATGAAATAAAGTGCAGTCGACAGTCCCTCGTTTGAAGCCGTTATCAGTCAGATGGTCGGCGAGCATGCCATACCAAGCTCTCGGGCCTTGATGTAGACCATACAGGGCCTTGTTTACTCGGTAAACTAGGTCCGGATAATCAGGATCTTCAAAACCAGGAGGCTATAAAACAAACACTTCTTCATGTAGTTTACCATTGAGAAAAGAACCTTTAACATCCATTTGATAGACCTTGATATTCTTATAAGCAGCATATGCCAGGAAGATTCGAATCGACTCTAATCTCGCAACTAGAGCATATACTTCTGTGTAATCAATACCCTCTTGCTGATGAAAACCTTGCACCACCAAACGTGCTTTGTTTCTGACAATCACTCCTCGATCGTCTTTCTTACATTTAAATACCCACTTAGTCGGAATCGCTTTCTTGACTCTAGCAGGCTTGTCGATTAAATCCCAAACACCTAAACGTGCAAATTGTTGTAATTCTTCTTTCATAGCTTCTACCCAAGAAGGATCTTCAAGTGCCTTACGAGCCATCGTTGGTTCAAATTGAGATAGAAAGCAAGTGAATTTTGAAAGATTTACAATTCCTGATGAATGTAAATCAGCATATGCACACAATACGTTATTTTCACTTGACGAAGCAACTTGATAACGTGTTTGTACTCCCACATCAAGTTCACCAATGATGTTTTCCTGTGGATGATAACCATGAATCCGAAGAGTGGGATTCTCAGGAACAATAACATTATCAAATAATTTAGTGTAATGTTCACCAAGCTCGGGAGATGAAACATCACTATCAAGTTCAATAACTTGATCATTAACTTGCTCATCATCAGAAGAAGTAGATACATTATCAAAGGCAGCTGGAGAAGCAACATGAGGTTCCTCAGTTGGAGCTATAGGTGGAGCTTCAACATCTTTAGAACTTGAAAATCTTGGAATGGTCAAATGATCTTCAAAGTATGCTCAAACTAGATCTTCGTCTATGTGTTTAGTCGATGGAGTAAATGAATTAAATAAACTATCATAGTCAAACATCCAGTCGGGACCTTTCCCTTGATGAGTAGTTGTGTACTTTTGACAGTCCACATGGTACCATTCCTCAGCACAACCAGACGTGAAGTTAAATACCATTTTCTTTGGAGATGCATATCCCAAGAAATACCCTTCGATAACTTTTTCTTCAAATTTACCCGCATCCTTCTTCAACATTGTACACGGACATCCAAAAGGTTCCAGGTACTTTAACTTAGGTTTTCGATTGTTCAAAAGCTCATAACTCGTCTTCTTGAGTTGTTTTACTGTTAAAACCCGATTAAGCGTATAGCAAGCTGTATTCACTGCCTCATTCCAAAATTGGACGGGAAGCTTAGAATCAGCAAGCATAGTTCTTGCAGCTTCAATCATAGTTCTATTCTTTCGTTCAGTAACACTGTTTTGTTGAGGTACATAAGGTGCACTGTATTCTCGATGAATTCCTTTTTGAATACAAAAGAAATCTAATACAGTGTTTTTGAATTCAGTACCATTATCACTTCAGATTCTCCTCACCTTTTGTTTGTATAGTGATTCGATCTTAGTGATAAGGTTTTGTACCAAAACCGGTGTTTGATCTTTCGAACTCATAAATAACACCCATGAGTATCTTGAATAATCATCAGTGACACAAGACCATACCAATCTCCAGAAATACTCGCATGATTTATAGGACCAAACAAATCCATATGAAGTCGTTCAAGAGGAGTATCAATGGAATTTAATAACTTAGAAGGATGTGACTTCTTCTTCTGCTTGCGCTTTTTGCATGCAATGCAGTGATCAGATAACTTAAAGTTCTTCAACGAGACACCCTCAACTAAGTCATTAGCCATTAAATAATTCATCTTTCGAACATGGATGTGACCCATTCGATGATGCCATAGAATAGAGTCCTTCTCGGTTGCTTTGGAGACAAAACATGTTTCGATAGACGTTGATACTTTAGAACTCATATTTAAGACATAAATATCATTCGATCGTGGTGATTGCATGACAACCATGTCCTCGGGAATCACATAACCCGGTTTCAAGATAAGACACTCTTTGTCAGTAAATATCGTAGTGTACTGTTTATCGCAAATCTGCGACACACTCAATAAATTATGGTCCACCTTGTCATAGTAATTGACCTTTTCAAAAGTAATGTGACCATTTGAAACTTCACCCTCTTGTGTGATCATTCCCCCAGAATTCCCAGAAACGCTACATAACCCCCTTTAATATTTCTTACGTTGGTTAATAGGTCGAGATTTCCAGTGATATGACGAGAACATCCACTATCCATTATCCAGTTTTCACCAGACACAGTCTTGGATATACCCTACACACAAAGTAAAGATGATTAGTTCAAAAGGCAGCCCAAGCCTCAGTCTTGGGCACCTTTTGGTTTTCTCTTTGATCATTAACTTGAACAGACTTCAACTGTTGTTCAGCAACCTGAGAATATGTTGCAGGCATTCTAGACTTTCGTCTCAGATAAGAAGCTTGAACAATGTTTGAATTCGTGTTCCTACATATGGGCTCAGTTGGAACGAATTTTGGTTTCACTTGACCATGTGTCTCATTAACATGAATAACCTTCCGAGGATTCACGTTAGAGAACATTATGTGAGTATCATCATCATCATACGATATTGGACGTTTCAGAATCTCTTTAATCAAAGGAACTTGTTTTGAATGTTCCTTCACAAAAGGATGAAGATTTTGAAATTTCTGTTGTCCACAATTCCTCACAACATGACCCTGTTGACCGCAAAGAAAGCAACTTCGCATATCCACATGATCACTTTGAGGTTAAGCAGTAGCATATGACAAAGATGGTTGATAACTCTCATTTTTAGTAAAACTTTTAGCTAACTCATCAGATGACATTGATTTCTTCTTTAGATAAAAATCCAAATTAGAATTATTAGAAAAACTTTGCAAAGTATCCGTTCCAATTGATTTAACAAATTGAATTTTCTTAGCTTGTTTTAAAACTTTATTTGCTTTAGTTAACGAATCAGATGTCATTGATGTTTTAGCTTGAGAATACTGACGTTCAAGTTCTTGAATCTTAGAAGTTTCATTGTGAAACACACTTTCAATCAGTTCTGGTTTAATGATACTAATTGGAATGTCTTTCTTAGTAAACATTGTGTCAATTCCTTTAAACTTGAAAACTCTAGCAGATGATGGCTTAGAACTAGGAGGATTAATGAAACACATCAAGTCCTCATCAGAAATCTTTGGTTTATCTGACTTCTTTGCCTTCATTAGTTTGGTTTTCACAGTTTCTTCCTTTTTCATTTGAGACTTGAATAAACCATACACAGCTTCCTTAAATTCTTGAGGCTCGCAAAGAATATGATTAGAACTTGGGATGTTCTTATTCTTGTGTATTACCTCAGGTTCAAACACGTCTTCGATAATCACTTTATCAACATTCTCAACAAAGACTTTGTTGCTTTCAACATGAGGATTTTGAGGAGCAACTTGGGTTTTAACAGTTTCTATTTTAACCGGTTTAGATTTCCCAGAAATCACAGATTCTTTTTCAATCAAATCCTCTTCTTTTCTGGCAAAAGGATTAATTTTATAATCATTATGAAAAGGTGGCGGAATTTAAACAAAACTGATGCCTTTCTTTGAATCATTTTGTTTTCCAGACACTTTAATAATTTCATTCAACAGTAAAGAAGAATTTCTAAATTTACCCAATTTGTTCTTCAACTCAAGAACCTCATTCTCAAGCTCGGTTATCTTTGATCTATGTTTCAAAATTTCTTGAAACTTTTGGTCATTAATTGTCATTTTCACATATAACTCAGCCTTGAGATCGTGGTTACTTGTCGACAATGCTTCAATCTTTTCTTGAGATCTCATTTGAGATTCAAGAGATTGCCGAGAAGTATCCTTCAGATAAGCAATTTCTCTTACTAGATTATCATTATGATTTTTCAAAGCTTCTAACTTAGGTTTGTTAGATTCACAGTCAACACATGATACTTTAACAGATGAAGTAGCAGAGATAGAATGACTAACCTCATTGATCTTAGCCATGCAAGCAAATCCAGTTGGAGACTTGTCACATGAATTGTCAGAATCAGATCAGAATCATTATCAGAAGACAGCTCACTTTCACTTGCATCTTGACAGTCTTTAGTTAACCCAAACATAGCCAAATTTGCTTGAGTGTCATTACACAGTAACCGTTGTGACCAATCATTTCCATCTGCCAACAATGTTCGGTTTGTCACATTCCTTTGCAAAATGCCCAAACTCTTAACAATTATAGCATTTCACTTTCAACTTGTAAAATCCCAATTTCTTGTTTAAGGCCGGAAGGTCTTTTCCAGTCCTTTGCATGAATCTTTTAACTTTACGGACGATCATAGCCATGTTCCACTTTAAATCCATGATTTCCAAATCATCTGGATCAATCTGATCATAATCCTCATCCGTTAGATCACTTGTGGCAATCTTACTACTAACCAAGTTTTTATTTGAAGACATAAAGGCTGTTAGAAAAGCAAAATTCTGTTCAGCTTCCTTCATATTGATACTAGATGGTGAAGCAAATGGATTAGTAGTAGTTGAACTTCCAGAACCACCAGATGATACAGAATTACCAGCAGTGTAAAAACATGCTTTTGGATCATTAAAGATAGTTGATTCTTTTTCACTTGCAGCTTGGGTAAGGAAAGCAGTTATCGGAGAGATAGTTGAACTTAGAGGCATACTTCCTCCATAGAAAGCAGGATCTTGACTTTCCTTGGAAGATTTTTGACAATTAAGATCGTATTCTCTTGCCTCAATCTTTTGTAAGAATTCCATGGCAGTCAAGTCTTCATTCAAGAAATAATCATTCTCTTTCAGAACCATTAGAAATGTTGAGTAAGAACTTGGTAGCACACTCTTAATAGTGTCAATTTTATCAGTCTCAAAAATGTCCAGTTTCATTTTGTCCATCTCAGCAATTAAGTGATTGAACCTTGTAGTTATTTCTTCAACTGTTTCTCCCTTCAATAAATTAAAGTTCCGAAATTGAAACTTAAGCATCACTTTCTTACTCTCAGCTGTATTTCCCATACTTCTCATACGCAGATGTTGAAATAAAGAAGCACATCTCTTTATGCTACCCACTTGGTGAAAGATATTTTCGGGTAATGCCATAGTAAGAGTAGAATAAGCTTTTATCTCGATCTCTAAAGCTTTCTTCTCTTCTTGTGAATATTGAGAAACAGCTTTAGGAGTATACCCAATAGTGTCATCACCAATCATTGGTGCAACATATACCTCATCTAGGCAATACGAGCAGTCAGGGTGAACGGAACCCAAGTGAGCACGAAAACGGGGTTCCCATTTAGCAAAATCGCTAAATTTCATCAACCTTGGACATTTCGAATGTGAACCTATCTCGGTATCAAGTTGCAACATTTGTTGCATCAACATGTTTTGAGAAGCTAGTGCGTACATACCAGCCATTTTTGTAAAAGTTTGAAACTTTAAGGATTTAAAATTAAAATTAGTTAAGGAACTGAAAACAGTGTAACGAGCTGTGAACAGTGTTTAGCGAATCTTAGATTAACGAAGTAAAGATTAATGTTAACGAATCAAAAATGATTTAAGCGAATCCGATGATTAACGAATTAGACGGTCAACGAATCAGTCAACGAATCAGTCAAACTAACGAATTGACTATCAAATCACGAAGTGCAAGCTTAGCGAACTAGAAGGTTTCCTGTAACGAATCACTAAGAAATCCTTAGCGAATTAGATAACGAACAAGCTACAGTTGATAGCGAATCAACCTATAGCGAATCAGTTTGTTACAACCGTCTGTAACAAACTCTGACACCTAATGCCACGTGGCACAGGTTGTTATAACACAATTTCCAAGGTAGACATGTGTCACACGAATTAGTTGACACGAATCAAATGATGAAATGAACTGGTTGACGAATCACTAAGAATTTATAACGAATTGACTAGATCAGTTAACGAATCAACATAGAGATGATAACGAATCATAATCATATTCAAATATTCAAATCTTTAAAGAGAATTTCCAGATTTTCTGGAAATGATGAACACCAAACCCAGAAACCCAGAAACTCAGATTTGTAATACTACCTCAATTCCTAACCAAATCACACAAATAAGCTACCAAAATACTCGCCCACCGATCACGAATCCACTCGTATCAAACCCGTAACACAATTACACTTATCACACATCCAATTTGACCAAAAACGATCGTCTGTTTCTCGGCCAAACTCAGATCCAAACCAAACAATCCAAACTCAATCCAACACTCAATTCCAATCAACCACAGCTCACAATAACCTTACCAAATCCAAATCGAATCCAATTCAATCCATAACCAGTCCAATTTACACTCAATTGTTCTAAATCAAACCGGAAACATAATTTATACCACAATAACAATTAAACGTCTATAATAACAAATTAACTATCAAATTCAAGAGCAAAAGAGCACCGAAAGCTCTGATACCACTTGATTGAACTCGTTAAACAAACACATATCACAGATCTGAGATATAATTAATCTAACACGGATCTAGTTCATAATTACTCTTGATTGTATGTTATACGTTATATGTATATGTGTTAATTGTATGTGTATAATATTAATACTAGATTTGAAGCTTGAGAGAGGAATTGGACATAGTTTCAATACTAAAACTCAAAAACTTAAATTAACTTGTGAACAGAGTTCACTATATATAGAAGATAGGTCTATGTTGGTGCATAAATGTCAGTAGTTCATAGTCTAGTGTCTGTAATCGAGTCTGTAATGTTATTTATGTTTTTGTTTAAGCGAAGTTGTTAACAAGTTCGCCTAGGCGAACTTGTTGAACAAGCGAAGTTATGGACAACTTCGCCTGAACATATCAGGCGAAGTTGTCGTGTATTTATATTAGATGTTACGGCTTGATAGTGGTTAATCGAGTTGATAGTTGTTAGCAGTTTTGGTTAACCAGTTTGTTCGGTAACGTGAGTCTGTAATAGTGATATCGTATCACGTGTTCGGTTATCAATATAACGTGTTCGTTTATCGTATCGTGTTTGTTTGATTTGCTTTCTACACTCGTAACGATCTACGCAGGGATTCCGCACCTGAGTAGACCGCGATATCTCGTGTGATCCATCCAGGGAACCAACAATTGGTATCAGAGCGTTTGCTCGATTGTGTGGTTCGGGATATTCACGCGGGTGTAGAAATCGTCCCGTTTCGACTATTCGCGGGACGTGTTTTCTGTGCTTTTGATCATTCTTACCTCCTACCATCGTGTTAAAGCCTTTACACCGTCAAAAACCTCGTTAAAATCCGATTTACAGATCTGCAGAAACTTCGTGTTCTTCAGGCGAAGTTGCCGTCACTGTGCGTAGGGTTTCGGCGAAGATATAAGGTTAAGCGAAGTTATCCACAACTTCGCCTACCTTCTCAAGTTCGCCTAATTCAAGCGAAGTTCTCTACAACTTCTCCTACTTCTTAAGTTCGCTTACCTCAAGCGAAGTTAAGAATCAGCGAAGTTAATCAGCTGTGTTATCAGCGAAGTTCTTCAGCGAAGTTCTCTACAACTTCGCCTACTGCAAGCGAAGTTATCCGTAACTTTGCCTACAGTACTTTAATATAAAAAAAAAAAAAAATTAATTTTTCAGGTTTCTTACTTTTCGGGAAAGATGTCGTCGATCAACATCTCTGAGTTAGTGAAGATGGAAGTCGAAGCAGGGTCAGCTACCAAGGCCCCAAGATTGCTGAAGGGAACCGATTTCGTTGCATGGAAGGATCGGTTCATACAATACGTCAAATACCAGGATGCGAAGATGTGGGTATGCATCCAGGATGGTTATATTCCACCAGTCATGGAGTATGAAGGTCGTGATCAAATTAAAAAGTATAGTAAAATGGAAGAAGAAGAGAAAAAGATGTATGAAGCCGAGAGCAAGGCTCATGCTGCTATTACTATGGCTCTTCCTCAAGAGATCCTTCATACGTTCAGAAAGTATACATCAGCAAGAGAGCTTTGGGAAGCTCTTGAGAACAGATTTGAAGGGAATGTAGGAATCCGTGCTTCAAAGATAAAATTGCTCAAAACCCAGTTCTCAGTCTTCAAGTATTTGAAGAATGAATCCTTAGATGATATTATCACTCGATATTACCATCTGATGACTGAATTGAGCAACTATTCTATTTCCTACCGAGAAGAAGAAATAGTTGAGAAGCTTCTAGATGCTCTCCCACCAAAATGGGAGATGTACACTGTGCTGATGAGGGAAGACAAAGACTTTCCCACATATGATCTAGAAACGACAGTCAACAAGCTCAGAACCTTTGAGCTTAACATGGTCAGGAAAGAGACACCTATGGATCAGGTTCAAGATCCAGGTATGTATGGAGCTAAAGTCAACACTAGCTCAGGATCGAAGACTGAATCTGCTGCCTACTACACAAAGGGAGAGTCGGGCCCCAACTCATCACAAGAGGGGCATGTGTCAGTTAACACAAATGGGGATGTTTGCTATGTAGCAGCTGGTTCGAGTGGTTCTCAACCCCAGGTAAGCAAGAGTAGTTGCTCTCCAAGTTCTCCCGGCAACAACTACTCCAAGATGCCTATGAGTGTCAAGTCTGCTGAAGAGCAGTTTGGTCTCTATGCTTCTTTCATTGCTTCCTATGAGAACTACATTCAAGGGAAGGTTGTTGATCCAGCTATGTTGGATGAAGATTACGATCAGATTGATGCTGACGATATGGAAGAAATGGATTTACAATGGCAAATGGCCATGATCGTGAGAAGAGTAAAGAGGTTTATGAGAAAGACGGGAAGGAAGTTTGTCGGTGGAAAGCCGGGGTTTGACAAGGCAAGGTGAGATGCTACAATTGTCAACAAAACGGTCACTTTGCAAAGGAATGCAGGAATGAGCGTGTGGAACGAAGTCAGGGAAGGTCTCCACAGCAAAGTGAGGGTAGAAAAGATTATAGTGCCATGATGTCTAGAGCAGATGGAGAATACAACTGGAACCTGCTTTCTAAAGAAACTTTTGAGCAGGCAAATTTGGCAAAGGTAGAAACTGAAGAAAGTGAGAAGGTTACCGGAGAGGAAAAAGCTCTAATGGCAGACGTTAATGACCAGCTCTCCGAGGTATGTTCTAAACCAACTTGTTCAAAATGTGAGAACTTGTCTGAGCAACTAGCAACCATAACCGATCAGTATGTTAGGTTGGATGCTGAATTTAAAACCTTAAAAGAAGATCATCACTTTATTAAATCAAGAGAAAATAATTATAAAATTAAAATAAAAGCTTGTGAAAAAGATGTTAAAAGTCTAAAAACAAAACTTGCTGAAAAAATTGAAGTGATTGATTTAAGTTATGAAGTTTTGGAAGAAAAGACCAAACTAATTGCTGAGAGAGAAAAACAGATTGCTGACCACCAGGTGAAAGTGGTGGAACTGAATCGAAAACTGGAGCAGTTCAGAAATTCTTCTGCTATTCTTGATCACCTTGTTAGTGATCAAGGTTCCTCTGCTAAGAGAGGAGGAATCGGTTATCATGAGGTTCCACCACCGTACAATCACAATTATACTTTTAACCCTAGTGTTCAGAAATCTGTTGATTTTGAGGTTGCTCAGACAGTGCCTATTAAAGTAACTGTTAACGAACCAAATGTTAGTAGAGGCGAAACAAGTTCGCCTGTTTCAAGTGTTGAAATTTCTGATCAAAGTCCAGTCTCGTCAGATTCGGATAAGTCATCCGAGTCTGGTAAGGCAAAAGAGGAGGTTGTGTTACCCAAGAGTGGAGAAAAAGATAAAACAAATAAAAGGAGTACTCCACTAAACCCGTACGTCCCACCATATGTGAGACGAACGGGCGGTAATATAGCCTCGACATCTAAAACACCGGTTGATAAAAAAGTTGAGCATAGGTGTTGTTTTAGATGTAATAAATTAGGACATCTTGTTGCAAATTGCCCTCTGAAGCAGCGATTCAGAGGTGTAAGGCCTACTAAAGCTGAGAATAAACCTAATAGTAATTATCATGCTGCTAAAAATGAAAACCACTTAAAATTCAAAAATGTGAATAATTCAGGTTTTCATAGAAACAAATCTCAGTTTTACGCTACTAATAACCAAACCACAAGCTATAATTCTTTCAATTCACAACGGTTTGGAAGGCCTCACAATCAATCTTCAATGAGATATCCTAATGGGACTTACAGGAATTACCGAGATACTAACTTTGGAAAGCCAAAGTTTGGGATGTATAGATCCAAGACCAATTGGTCTTGGGTCCCTAAATTCTAATCTTTTGCTTTATTTTGCAGTAACAGTTGAACAGGGCTGCCAACAATCTCTGGGTTGTAGATAGCGGCTGTTCCCGGCACATGACGGGTAACAAATACTTGTTACACGATTTGAAACCTGTTCAAGGAGGGAGAGTTAGCTTTGCCGGTGAAAGTGGTGGCAAGATTACTGGAATGGGAACGGAGTCAAACGGAAAGATGACTTTGGAGAAGGTTAACTTTGTAGAAGAATTGAAGCACAATCTGCTGAGTGTGTCGCAGATCTGTGATAAGGAGTACACCGTTCACTTCACAAAGAATGAGGCGATTGTGTTGAAACCTGGTTTTCAGATACCAGAGGAGTGGACTGTGATGAAGGCTCCACGTGAAAGAAACACATATATCATGGATATGAGATCAACTGAAATGGCCACGGCAGAATCATGCCTTATGACAAAAGCGAGTGAATCAGAGTCCGAATTGTGGCATAGGAGAATGGGGCACATTCATCTTCGGAAGATGAACCACATTGTCAGGAATGGACTTGTGCTGGGCGTTCCCTTGAAGAATTTCAATTTTGAAGATAAATGTATAGCGTGCAAGAAGGGAAAGCAGCACAAGAAATCCCATCTCACCAAGGAAGTCAATTCAATTGCCAGTACTCTGGAGTTGCTTCACATGGATCTCTTCGGTCCCGTGAATGCAAAAAGTCTAGGAGGAACTTCTTATTGCTTGGTGATCACTGATGACTACTCACGATTATCGTGGGTGTATTTCCTGAAATCAAAAGACGAAACGGCTCAGATGGTGAAGAATTTGATTACCAAAGTTGAGAACGTTATGGATAAAAGGGTTAAGTTCATCAGGAGTGACAATGGAACGGAGTTCAAGAATTTTGAGATGGAGATCTTTTGCCTTCAGAGAGGGATTGAACACCAATACAGCGCTCCGTATATACCGCAACAGAATGGAGTGGCTGAAAAGAAGAATAGAACATTAATTGAAGGAGCCAGAACTATGCTGGCTGATTCGAAGCTTCCTGTGGTGTTTTGGGCTGAAGCTGTTGCTACAGCCTGTTATGTTCTGAATAGAGTCTTAACTGTTAAAAGACTTGTAAAACGTGTTATGAGCTTATGCATGGGAGAAAGCCCAACTTGAGTGGTCTTGAACCATTCGGGTCACCTTGTTCGATTTTGAAGACAAATTCTAAATTTGGTGAAGTGGCCGATGAAGGAATCTTAGTCGGTTATGTTGTTGGGACTCCCAACAGACGTGTCTTCAATACATCGACCAGCAAGGTTGAGGTGGTGTGTAACACCGATATCACAAGTTACCAACCGCCAAAACCAAGCAACGGACCTGCTGAGTTTTTCGACTATGTTAAACTTTTTAAGTCTTTTAACATACCGTATTTGGATATTGCTGAAGAAGAAGAGAGAGTTGCTACGAAGATGATCCTTGATGAGGAAGAAAACCTATTACAAAGACAGCTGATCGATAAATGTCAACCTTCCTCATCAAACGCTATCGATACCCCTGCTGCCTCGACTGAAGAAGAATTTTTCAATCCATTTCACTCTCAGCATGAAACAACCATTGACGAGCTCTCTTCTAACTTGGAAGACAATTTGCATGTCGGTTCTGTTCCGACCACGAGAATTCATAAAGATCACCCTTTGGAGAATGTGATTGGTGATGTGTCCTCCGGTGTACAAACAAGACGTAGCTTGAATGAGCACACCTGTGTTTACACAAGCATCAAGGAGACAGGGATAATCAACGAATGCTTGTACACCTGCTTTATCAGCCAGATTGAGCCGAAGAATTATCAAATGGCTTTAAAGGACAGCTCGTGGGTCGAAGCCATGCAAGAAGAGTTGGCTCAGTTCAAGAAAATGGAAGTATGGGATTTGGTTGAAAAACCGAAGCATGTGCATGCGATAGGCACAAAATTGGTGTTTAAGTGCAAGAGAGATGAGAAAGGGATTATCATAAGAAACAAGGCGAGGCTAGTTGTGAAAGGATTTAATCAACAAGAGGGGATTGATTATAATGAAGTGTTCGCTCCGGTCGCAAGGTTGGAAGCCATTAGATTGTTTTTGGCATTCGCTGCTTATAAGAAGATGAAGGTATTTCAGTTGGATGTGAAGAGTGCGTTTCTGAATGGGAAAGTTGATGAGGTAGTGTATGTTGAGCAACCTCCGGGTTTTCCCGACCCAGACTTTCCTGATCACGTGTACAAGTTAAGCAAGGCATTGTATGGACTACATCAGGCACCTCGTGCCTGGTATTCAACTTTATCGGATTACTTGCTTGAAAATGGTTTTGAAAGATGAAAGATTGATAGCACGTTGTTCGTTAAGAGAGAAGGAAGCGACTTCCTGCTGGTGCAAGTCTACGTGGATGACATTATCTTTGCTGCATCTAAAGTCTCCATGTGTCAGGAGTTCGAGGACGTCATGAAGAAAAGGTTTGAAATGAGTGCTATGGGTGAACTAACTTTCTTTTTAGGATTGCAGGTTGATCAGAAGAAGGATGGGATGTTCATTCATCAGACCAAGTATGTCCATGATGTGCTCAAACGCTTCAAGATGGAGGACAGCACTCCATTCGACACTCCAATCTGCGTCAATCACAAATTGGGTGCTGAGTCAGACGGTGATGCAGATGTGGACCCAACTCAGTATCGGGCTATTATAGGTTCTTTAATGTACTTAACTGCTTCTAGGCCTGATATAATGTTTGCTGTTTGTCTTTGTGCTCGTTTTCAGGCAAACCCAAAGGAATCTCACATGAAGGGTGTGAAGAGTATCTTGCGGTATCTCAAGGGCAAACCGAAGCTGGGGTTGTGGTACCCGAGAGGAGGAGACTTGGAGCTAGTCGCTTACACAGATTCTGATTATGGAGGGTGCAATCAGAGTCGGAAGTCAACAACTGGAGGATGTCAGTTTCTTGGTGGCAGATTGGTGTCGTGGCAATGCAAGAAACAGACTTCGGTCGCAATTTCAACCTGTGAAGCAGAATACATGGCTGCATCCAACTGCTGCTCCCAGGTTCTTTGGATTCAACAACAATTGCGCGACTATGGTCTGAATTTCTTACTTACACCTATTTGCATTGATAACACAGCTGCTATCTCAGTAACTAACAATCCCGTGAAGCACAGTAAAACTAAACATATTGACATACGTCATCATTTTATACGGGATTGTGCTGAGAAGAAACTGATAGTACTTGAAAAGGTGGATACGCTTGATAATTTCGCTGATCTTTATACTAAAGCGTTTGACAAAACAAGATTTCAAAACCTTATCGAGTTTAATGGGATGATCAATCCCGAGTAGCCATGCTTTTCATGTTATATTAAAAAAAATAAAAAAAAGGCGTCACTATCGCTTAAAATTATGTCGGTTACCACATTTTGAAGGACATGTCTTAGGATATGTTTGGTCCTCATTTCTACTTGTAGAATATGAGGATAGCCATTAACCAGATGACTGAAAGTGACCGGGGCGGTTTATGATGAGTTTTCTTTCTTTCGTTTAAAATTAGTCGATCATACTTAGTTAGAAGGACACATACTTGTATGTGGTCGGTCCAGCTGATCCATTGGATCTTCGGGATAGCCGTTCACCTGAAGACTTGATTTGATCGGGGCGATTGAAGTCAAAAATTTTTATGGGAAATGAAATTATTTTTCAAGTCTACTACTTCGTAAGAAGTACGTTTGCTATGTTAATCAGAAAATTGATCCAACCTTGGAAAATGATAGATATACTAATTCTGTGTGCTTAACTAGTGAAGTTATTAGGCTTAAAAGGCTTTAGGACAGTCATTGTATGTCATGGTACCTTTTTATGGTGCGTAAAAGTAGATGTGATACAAACTAAAACTACTTGATTTTACGTGGAAACTCCTTACGAGTTTTGCATGTCTTCATATATATCTTTCCGAATGATAGGCAGAAAAGCGATTACCCAGTCATACACGAGCCCATGTGTGTTCTGATTCCCGTGAAGATAGCATTTCAAGAAACTGCAGTGATCCAGATTCGGGACTTGCGGTTATTTACTACTCTGAAGTCTATGTAAATTTGTGAGTTATTTAAAAAAAAAAAAAAAATTGTGAGTTATTGGAACTTTCTATAGCTAAAAATGTCAAGACTTCTCGATCATAGAGTAAGAAGGAGAACGGGAACCAGATGAAGAATACTTACAAACTTAATCAGACACTATGGGTCGAGGTCAATTCGGGGTGACTTGGGGAAAGCCAAATACGCTTTGAGAATAGATAGGAGGCATCATAATCTCTGAGTTGTTGCCCACTTAAATTTTGAGGCTTAATTGAACTTAACTCGTATCACAGAAACGATGAAAACCATCTTATGTTATTTACCTGTTTACAACCTGTCTCTATATGTCATAATACAGCTAAACACGGATCTATGTGACAGTCACGTAATTAGTATGATTCCTGTTCGGATCTTTTCTAAAACGTAGTAGTCCCTATCGAGACTGAAATTTGATCCCTTATACTTTAATTTTTAAAAGTTTCTTGTACTTAGGTAGTTTTATAATTTTGTATCTGGTTACTTGGACTTGATCGTATTATTTGATTCTTAAAGGGAAGTTTTAAAAGTTAATTGCAAAATGTTCAAATTAAAAGGGTTGATTTTGTAAATATAGGCGATGTTGTTAAACAGGCGAAGTTGTGAATAACTTCGCCTAGGCGAAGTTAACCGTAACTTCGCCTGTATAACTTCGCCCCTATATAAGGATTTTCAAAGGTCATCTGTTCATAACTTTCAATATCAGCGAACTTATCTCGATTATCACAGCGAACTTATTTCATTATTATCTGATTTTCTTTCTTCGATTTCAAACCGATTTAAAGGTTGGTTGGGTCATTACATCGTGTTATCTGTTCTTTGACGTTAATCTAAGGTTGTTTCGACACCCGGTTAACGACCTCGGACGTTCGAAACCTATACCCGATTTCAAAACTTGTTTTACGTGTTCATGAGCAAACTGATCGTCCGGATTACTTTCCTATCATGTGTTTTAGTCTCCTTAATCGTCTAAATTGGCCGAAACACCAGATTTTCGATGTTTGAATCGATCTCACTGTCGCCGATTCAGTTTCAGGCGAACTTAAGGTTTAGGCGAAGTTATCCGTAACTTCGCCTGAGTCTAAACTTCGCCTGAGGCGATGTTGTGGTGAGGCGAAGTTGTCATTAACTTCGCCTGGACCTTTTAATTTTTTAATTATTAGAGGAACTTAAAGATGAAGCGAAGTTGTTCCCAACTTCGCCTCAACTTTAACTTCGCCTATACAGAAGTTATCACAACTTTGCTCATGGTGATAAGCGAACTTGTGCTAAACCTTAACGTGTATCTAACTTGGTTCGTTTGTTGCAGATATGGCTGCAGTAGCAGGTGCTGGAGGTGCTGGAGGCGATGACGGAGATAATCAGAGACAATTCTTTCCGGGTCACAACATGTTCATCACCTTAGACCCGGAAACGAGCGGAGTTGAAGACTACCGTGAGATCATCACATTCCTCATTCGCTCGAGGATATTCCACGTAATCACGACGACTCTGCCGATATCCTTACCCAATATCGAGGATTTCTAGCAGACTGTGGAGTACGATTGCCGTGTTGAGCCCCCGGTTATGCGAGCAACCGTCAACAACCAAGAAGTTCAGTTCTCATCTGAACAAATACGGGTGGCGTTACGTTTTGGAGAGGAGACTCGGAACGACCCTACGGAGTTTGTGGCTCCGTTCCGTGATGGAGCATTTATAAGAATGGGCTATTCTGGTCCATTGGGCGATACCCAGAGACGGAAGGGGTTCCTGCTCGATCAGTGGCGCTTCCTCATGCACGTCATGATTGTGTGTATGTCTGGGAGGAAGGCGGGTACTGACGGAATGGGTGCGACCATGCAGTCTGCAATGACTGCTCTGACTTATAACAAACGTTATAGCTTTAGTCAGATGGTCTTTTACGAGATCGATAGACAGAGGAGGGCGATGGCTCGTGAGCGGTTCATAATGTATCCAAGATTCATCCAGATGATCTTGAACCATGTGGCTCCAAATTTGCCACAACGACGCCCAATAAGATACGTGGAGAGTGTGAGCAAACGTATCTTTGCTCAATGCCGTACTTCGAGTGCGAGGAGCAAGCCTGAACGCCGTCCAAGGCATACTCCACTCTTTGGGTTCTTAATAAACCCGGGGTATGTGCCAGCTCGGGGGGATGAGTTCAGAGACCCTCAACCACAACAGGCAGGAGCAACTCGAGATGTACCTACTGTGCCTGTGGTGGCGGCTGAGGAGGATGCAGACCTTGATGCTGCATTTGGCGGCCAAGGATTCTTCGACATGGACCGTTTTGATCCATAAGAAGAAGTGCAGGTTTCTGCTGCACAGGTTCAGGAAGTGCGTGTTACTAGAGCAGCTACGACGGTGGCTGACTCAGATCTTGACGAGGTTATGGATGAGGCGAGAAGGATGATGGTGAGACGGGAGAGGACGTTAGGGAAGAGAAAGAGGACAGTTGATGATAGTGAGTCAGAAGAAGAAGAGGAGGATATACATAAGTTGATCAGACGATCAAGACGTGAAAGGACAGGTGCTGGTATGGGAGCTGGAGAGACTTCACGAGTTATACGTTTTGCTCCATCCGCACTGTCAGGTATGTCGATTGTTCCTACTTCTGTACAGGTTACAAGCGCCGCAGATGTTCCTGTGGTGGCTACATCAGCTGTCGGCATCCCATCCATCACACTACAGACGACGACTCCGGAGATTGTGTCGTTACCACCTCCAACGCTTACTCCTTCAGAGGTGGTGGCACGGTTTGTAGAGTCGACGGTCGTCGCAACTGCAGGGTTGTCGGTCACGATACCACCTGCGGTTACGTCCACAACTGCTTCTGAAGTCCCGGTTACATTCGAGATCCCTCCTCAGTATACTCAAGACACATCTAACATGAGGTTTGATTTCGATGCAACCCTCTCAGACTCGGAGAGAATAGCTGCACTTGAGCGGGTCGTGGCAGAGCAATCGAGGATAAACTTTATCCAGACCCAGGCTATTCAGCGCCTTGTAGCAGAGAATCAACTACAGTCGTCCCTCCTGGTTGAACTTGGGCGAATTATAGATGCTATGAAGGAGTTCTTGGCATCTCAGGGGGAGACAGGCTGTAGAGGCGACGAGTTAAGGACGAAGAAGAGAAATGACAGAGACGATGATCCCAATGCACCGAAAGGTGCAGGTGGTGAGTTGCCAAGAACTACTCAAGCTCTTGGGACTTCCACAGCTCATGGGGAGTCTGCGGGTGCAGTTGGTGGTGATGAGGTGGTGATGGTTGATGATGATGATGATGTGATAGATGCGTTGAAAGAATTGAATGATGATATGCTAGAAGATGATGATATGTTTGATGATGATGTGCTGCCTATTGAGGAGATTGAGAAGATTGGAGCACAAATTGTGATTGAAGATGAGATTGAAGAGGGTGAGATAGTAGAAGAAAATGTTGAACACGAGATCCCAGATGTTGAGAAAGCCGATATTGGTACTGAGATGGAGAATGATGAGACAGAGTGGGAGGAGCAGCCTAGGTGGAAAGAAGGATATGCTCATTGGTTTATTAAGACTAAAAAGCCTGCTGTTCCAACCATGTTCAAGAAGAATTATAATATCAAAGGCTATGCTGAAGCGAAGAAAGGGATTATTTGCTGGATCTATGATGAGCAGTTGAAGCTCTTTGTGCTCAAACGGTATGACGGCGTTCAGTATTTTAAAAGAATGTTAAGGTCGTTGAATACACTGCCGGAATGTGAAGTGAAAGACTTAGCCAGATTGGGGTTAATCAATCGAAGTGACGATAATATGGCTAGAGTCATTGAGAAAATTGTTTGGAGAGAGAGTATAAAAGAGAAGAAGTTTGAGCTGTTGAAGCCACAAAAGGGAAAACTTGTTGAGGACAAGGATAGAGGTCTAAGAACTGATGGAAAACCTTGGATGGTAATGAAGTATAAACCGATCCGGTGCCTGAAAGAAGTACCGATGAAGCTAATGCCCAATGATGTGCTTAAAGACCTAAAGTGGTGGTACGTGGATTGTGAGACAGCAGAGGCGGTGATGGAAGACGAGGATGAACAAGAGCTCCTTAGAGTTTACGATCCGATGCATTTGGTAAACTTATCGCAAGCTGATCTGAAGGTACTTAATGAGAAGAAAATCTTTTATATTCCTGCTTGGAAGGATGAAGCGAGGAAGTATCAAAGAGTCGTGTCAGTTTGTGTTAGAGAAGGAGTGCATGCGTGAAGATACATGATTACAAGACAAGAGCTTAAAGATCAAGATATGAAGCTACTGCCAAGGGGGAGTCTGTTGGTGCATAAATGTCAGTAGTTCATAGTCTAGTGTCTGTAATCGTGTCTGTAATGTTATTTATGTTTTTGTTTAAGCGAAGTTGTTAACAAGTTCGCCTAGGCGAACTTGTTGAACAAGCGAAGTTATGGACAACTTCGCCTGAACATATCAGGCGAAGTTGTCGTGTATTTATATTAGATGTTACGGCTTGATAGTGGTTAATCGAGTTGATAGTTGTTAGCAGTTTTGGTTAACGAGTTTGTTCGGTAACGTGAGTCTGTAATAGTGATATCGTATCACGTGTTCGGTTATCAATATAACGTGTTCGTTTATCGTATCGTGTTTGTTTGATTTGCTTTCTACACTCGTAACGATCTACGCAGGGATTCCGCACCTGAGTAGACCGCGATATCTCGTGTGATCCGTCCAGGGAACCTACAGTCTAGTTTGCTAACATTCCATAGCGAACTAGACACTACTTCGTTACATACATAATTAGATAAATAACTTAATGAATCATCTCCTGATTCGTTAAACATCCTTAACGAATCCGGAGGAAACTAACTTAAGTCTCAGTTCGCTAAACATCCTTAGCGAACTAGACATTACATTTAACGAACTACAATATAACTTAATAGTTTATTACATTAACCAAAACGACAAATACATTAATAATAAATACAAAGACTCGAGACGCAAAACCGTGCACTAACATAGTGGAAATTGTCATGCGACCGAAAATTTAAGCGTTTAATTTAATCGGCTAAATGGTTACACTCTTTATTGCGTTTTATTGCTTTTATCATACGTGGTGACACACCAAAAGTTTCAACTACTTATACTTAAGTTCGTTTATTCGTTATTTAGTTTGGTCGGTTAAATCGCAATGTAACGCTCATGGGCTGACAAACTCAATTGATTTGTTAATTCGTTAATTAAGTTGGGCCATTCAAATTGCCATGCAACACTCATGGGAGACCAACTCACACATTTGTTTTGGTTTTGGTATGCTAATAAGTTGGGGAAAAAAAATGCCATGGAAAGCTCAGGGGAAACCCAACTCATCGAAGAACATTCGCTATTCTCTTTTGTTTTTTGTTTTTTTGATTTTATACAAAACGATTTATGATTTGATTTAATTATTCAATTATTCAATTACTTACTTACTAAATCACTTTTGAATCAACATTTATTGATTCGAACTATTAATACACTCAAAACATTTTTATTCTCTTGATCAGATACAAATCCTTCATTCATCAAAACTAGGTTATCACGAGCCAACCAAAACGATTACACTCTAATATTGAATTGGTTTCCACCTATTCATCTTATCACGTTATTATATTATCAAAATATCATGTAAATTAAATAATGTTATTGCACAATTTAATAATCGAATGGCTTTCTTATACCCATAATATCATATACATAAACTATTAAACATATTTCAAGTGTTCAACCTCAAATTTTAATTTGTTAAAACATATC
Organism: Bidens hawaiensis; assembly: GCF_021521415.1. Classification (NCBI taxonomy): domain Eukaryota; kingdom Viridiplantae; phylum Streptophyta; class Magnoliopsida; order Asterales; family Asteraceae; genus Bidens; species Bidens hawaiensis. The sequence continues at coordinate 197,183 of NW_027495519.1, forward strand.
AAACTTTAATAAAACTCATTCACTCATCAAATTAACTCATTGATTATCTATTTAGATTCTAACTTATCATCAAGTTATGAATAAATACTAGCTTAACATATTTCAAATTCATTTTTCTTAGTAGTTCATATGAAGTTTACACAACTCATCAATCGTTTCTTGAAAATCACGTCGTTATTAATCATAGTATGTTTTAAGCAAGAAATCATTGCAATCCAAAATTAATCAATTGTTTTCTATAACTGTTGTATGGTCACTCGTATAGTAACTCCAATTCAAAACGTTAAAAACAGTCAATTCAATCTTGTTTATTAAACTAATTGTTGGTAATTTTGATTAATTTACCCCTACACATTCTCATAATAACAACAATAACAAACGCAAGTCGAAACATCAACTATATGTTGTTAATCAAATTAACAATCAATCTCAACAAAGTCATAGCGTCCCAAACAAGAATCTTTACGTCAAAATTGACTTGTTACGCTTCACTTGCCACTATTACTATTCAATTCAATCCTCATATCGTTTTGTACCTATTGTAATCGTTCGGTTATCTTGTTATTACTTTTGACGGACCATAAGACGTTCCACAATGGTCTATGCCGTCTAATTCTAAATCCCATGCGACGTTTGCACAAATTTTATACCAAGCTACCTATAATTACTACAACTATGGAAATCCTAATCACCTACGCCATGTGTGTTCTCGATTCAATCATGTTCATCAAGCGCAAAATTTCCAAACTTATTCTATTAAATCCTACTTTGCAACCTAATCAAAATATTTAAATTCAATCAACTTCAATTATTCAAATTTTTATTGATCTAATTAATCAAGTTATTTTAAATCGGATAAATCAAATTAATCATAACTAAGTTTATTAAAGAAGATATTTTTGTCATTTTTATGTAAACATATTTTATCTTTCTCAATCATACTTATAGACAATCTTTAGAATCTCAAATGAGATCTAGAGAGAAAATTGAAGCATTGTCTGTTGGTAATCATAATCTTAAAGCTGAGTTGTCAGTCAAAATGACAATCAATGATAAAAAATTTCAAGAAATCTTGAAACATCGTTCTATGATAACTGAACTTAAAAATGTGGCTCTTAAATTGAAAAATAAATTGGGCAAATTTAGAAATTCATCATTTTTGCTAAATGAGATAATTGAAGTATCTGGTAAGCAAAAAGATTCTAAAAAGGGTGTAGGATTTGTTGAAGTACCACCGCCATTTTACAATGATTACACATCAAATCCTTTTGCTGGAAATGAAGAAACTGTTGTTAATGAACCAGTTGTTGACACAATTCTTAAAAGTTCTAAAAATGACAATGTGAATGCTCAAGTTTCATCACAAAAACCTCATATTCAAAGCAATAAGGTCTTTGTTGAAACTAATGTTGAAACAATACTTGTCGAGGATGTATTAGAACCGGAAGTTATACACAAAAATTAGGACATTCCACGTTCAAATCACATTTTATGTGAACCTCATGAATTTGAGGAGGTTGTGTATGGTTCAAATACAACTCAAGTGAAAAAGGAGGAACAAGTTAAGGTTAAACCGGTGAAGGCCAAGAAATCAGAAAAACCTAAAATTTCTGATGAGGATTTGATGCGTTTTATCAATCCTGTCGCTTTGAAGCCATCAACCGGTCGTGTGTTTAAGCTTAAAGGAATAAGCACAATGTTCACTGAGAAAGACATTCCACTCGATATCATCAAACCCGAATTGATTGAAAGTGTCTTTCATAATGAAACGTATAAAGTACAAGACCTTGAAAACAAGTTTGTGAAATCTAAGACATCAAGAGTAGTAGATCCGCTGATAAAAGCAAAAAATTTGTTAAAATCTGCTAAAAATTTTCAGTTTGTAAAGTCAAATGGAACCGATTCTTTACAAAGCTTTTCGAATTGTTCAAATTTGGATTTTTTATATGAAACGGAAATCTGTGACTTTTGATGACTTGGATAAGGGTCCAATTACTGGAGTTTATCATCAACCTTCAATTGCAAATGTTTGTACTAAACCATCACCTGCACGTGTTGACATGAGAATTTGCTTTCTTTGTGGTTAACATGGTCATGTGTCAGAAACTATGGTTTGAAGAAATCCCAAAATCTTCATCCATTTATCAAGGAACAATTCCAACCCGTTCCTTTGATCAAGGAGATTTTGAGACAACCAACGTCGTTTGATGATGAAACTCACATTATGTTTTCTTATGTGAATCCTCAAAGGTGATTCATGTTAATGAGAATGTAAGTTATGATAAGCCAAAATTTGTACCCACTGAACCGATTTGCAAAAATGTGAACGCAAATATTGTTCAAGCTGCTTACTTACGACGAAAATCAAAAAGACCTGTGACATACTCACAAGTGGCTATACAACATTCAGATTCACTTAATGTTAAGCTTCCAAGAGAAACTCAAGAGGTGCCCAAGACTGAGGCCTGTGCTGCCTTTTTGAACTAATCATTTTCTTTTCATGTGTAGGGCTCATCCAAGACCATTTCTGGTGAAAACTGGATTATGGATAGTGGATGCTCTCGTCACATTACTGACAACATTGATCTTTTAACAAATGTAAAAAATATACAAGGAGGGTATGTTGCCTTTTCTGGTAATTTGGGTGACATAATCACAAAAGAGGGTGATGTGTCAAATGGAAGTATCATGTTTGAAAAAGTCAACTATTGTGATAAAGTTGATCATAATTTATTGAGTGCATCACAAATATGTGATAAGAAATACACTACTGTATTTACTGATAAAGAATGTCTGATTCTGAAACCGGGATACGTCATTCCCGAGGACATGGTTGTCATGCGATCCCCTCGATCGAATACTATTTATGTGTGAACATGTCTTATAAGGTATCAAATTCTGTGGAAATGTGTTTCGTTTCTAAGGAAACTGAAAAGGACACGATTCTCTAGCATAGAAGGATGGGTCATATTCATGTTAAGAAGATGAATTATTTAATGGCAAATGACTTGGTCGAAGGTGTTTCCTTAAAACATTTTAAATTATCCGACCACTGTGTTGCTTGTAAAAAGGTCAAAAAGAAAAAGAAGTCACACTTACCTAAGTTAATCAATACCATTGACACTCAATTACAAAGACTTCATGTGGATTTGTTCAATCTTGTTAATCGTGCGAGTATCACTAGGGATTGGTATTGTTTAGTCGTCACTGATGACTATTCAAGATATTCATGGGTTTTATTTATGAGTTCAAAAGATCAGACACCTATTCTGGTTCAAAACTTAATCACTAAGATCGAGTCACTATATAAACTGAAAGTGATACGTATTCAAAATGATAATGGTACGGAGTTTAAGAACAATGTGTTGGATTTCTTTTGTATTCAAAAGGGAATTCATCATGAATATAGTGCTCCTTACGTACCACAATAGAATGGGGTGGTTGAAAGGAAAAGCAGAACTTTGATTAAAGCAGCAAGAACTATGCTTGCAGATTCTAAGCTTCCTGTTCAATTCTGGAACGAGGCTGTGAATACTGCTTGCTATACGCTTAATCGAGTTTTGACTGTGAAGAAGCTTCAAAATACGAGTTATGAGCTTCTGAACAAGAGAAAACCTAATTTAAAGTACTTGGAACCATTTGGATGTCCTTGTACTATGTTGAAGAAAGATGCGGGAAAATTCAAATAAAAAGCTATTGAAGGTTATTTCTTGGGTTACGCATCACCTAAGAAACGAGTATTTAACTTTATCTCCGGATGTGTAGAGGAATGGTAACATGTTGACTGTCAAAGGTACACCACTCCTTCCCAGGGAAAAAGTCCTGATTGGATGTTTGATTACGAGAGTTTATTAATTCTGTCACTCAAATGGAGTATCAACTAGATGAAGATTTGGTGCGTGCTTATTTTGAAGATCAATTCTTACCTCCAAGATCTTCTAGTCCTATTTATGTTGATGCTTCACAAGATGATCTTCCTAAAACATCTGATGTAATTTCGATTTCATCTGATGATGGTCATTTTGTTGATTCTTTCTCGGCTCCATTTCTTGAAACACATGAAAATGGTGAATCGTCTCATGATGCTGAGGAAAATCTCACTTGAAAATCCTACCCTTCGGATTCATAATTATCATCCAAAGGACAACATCATTGGGGAACTTGATGTGGGTGTGCAAACACGTCATCAAATTGCTACTTCGAGTGAGAATAATGTATCGTGTGCTTCTGCGGATTTACATTCCTCTGGAATCGTAAATCTTGCTAAATACACTTGCTTTTTATCCCAAGTAGAGCCAACGACGACTCGTATGGCACTTGAAGATCCTTCTTGGGTAGAAGAAATGCAATAGGAATTGCAACAGTTTAACCGACAGGGTGTATGAGATCTTATTGATAAACCTGCTAGAGTTATGAAGCCTATTCCTACGAAGTGAGTATTTAAATGTAAAAAGGATGATCGTGAGGAACAAAGCACGGCTAGTGGTGCAAGGTTTCCATCAGCAAGAGGGAATAGACTACACTGAGTTATATGCTCCGGTTGCAATATTGGAAGCTATACGAATATTTCTGGCTTATGCAGCTTACAAGAATATTAAAGTCTATCAAATGGATGTGAAAAGTGCTTTTCTCAACGGCGAATTACATGAGGAAGTATTTGTTTTACAACCTCCTGGCTTTGAAGATACTGATTATCCTGACCCAGTTTACCGTTTAAACAAGGCCTTGTATGGTCTACATCAAGCCCCGAGAGCTTGTTATGGCACGCTTGCTGACCATCTGACTGATAACGGCTTCAAGCGAGGGACTGTCGACTGCACTTTATTTTATAAGAACATTGGTGATGATCTTCTCCTCGTTCAGATATATGTCAACGACATTATCTTTGGGTTAATAAATGACAAGTTATGTAAGGAGTTCGAGAAGTCAATGCAAACAAAGTTCGAAATGAGCTCGATGGGAGAGATGAACTTCTTATTAGGGTTGCTGGTTCATCAGTCTGAGAAAGGAATCTTCATTCACCAGACAAAGTACGTGAACGATGTCTTGAGCCGATTCAAGATCACTGCCGGAAAAATCCCTTCAACTCCTCTCCCCGTGGGTCACAATTTATCACCGTATGAATTAGAGGACACCGTTGATCCTACCCTTTATCGAGCGATGATAGATTCTTTAATGTATCTTACTACTTCTCGACCTGACATAATGTTTGCAGTTTGTTTATGTGCTAGGTACCAAGCAAGTCCCCGAGTGACTCACCTGGCAGCGGTAAAACGTATACTTCAATATCTGAGGGGCAATCCTGACATCGGGTTATGTTACCCCAAGGAGGATAATTTTGAACTCACTGTGTTTTCCGATTCAAACTACGGTGGGTGCAAGATCAACTTTAAATCGAATACAACGGTCTCCACTTCAACCACTGAAGCAGAATATATGGCAGCCTCGAGTTGCTGTTCACAAGTTTTATGGATCCAACAACATCTGCGCGACTACGGTTTGAAGTTTCTTACTACTCCAAATTTAATTGATAACTCTGCTGCAATAAGTATCACCAAAAATCCCGTGCAACACTCAAAAACGAAACATATCGAAATTCGATATCGTTTTATACGGGATTGTTTTGAAAAGAAATTAATTGATATTGAGAAAGTGCACACCAATTTTCAAAAGGCCGATCAATTTACCAAGACATTCGATAAAACACGTTTTAACTTTTTGCTTGGTTTAAATGGATTAAGAACTCTTGCTGATATCCTGAAACAAGGATAATTATCTTTTATTTTCAGTTTATTTTTTTTATTTTGTTTTGGGTTTTGGGGGTGAAATAAAAAATAAAAAAAATATTATGCTTTTTGTTTGTATAGAGAAAACCCAAAAAGATTGAAAAATTTGAAAAAGTCAAAAACATTGTATTTTCTTGTTTAAAATACTATGAAAATCCAAAAACATTAAAAATTTTGAAAAACCAAATTTTTTTTTCTGTATGTATAGAAAAATCCGAATGACCAAATAGATTGTGAAGTTTTATTGTATTTTATAAAATTAGAAAAAGACAAAAAGATTGTGTTTTCTGTATGTAAAGAGAAAATCCAAAAAGAGTTTTGCATACGTTCGCTGAAAATTATGTCGATTACCTACACTTGAAGGACATATACGTGTATATGTTTGATCCTGATGTTTTCTTGTAAAAATCCAGGATAACCATTTACCTGACAATGGAACGTAGTTGGGGCGAGTGTTATGCGTTTTACTTTATTCTCTCACTGAAAAGTATGTCAGTTATTGAAGTTTGTGGAACATGCTTGCATGTTTTGGTCCTGATTATCTACTTGTGGATTAAAAGGATAACCATTAATCTATAGACTGAAAGTGACTGGGGTGACTGAATTTATAGTTCTTGTGCTCCTTAAAAATTGAGTTTTGAAGAAAAAAGAAATAATGATAGTACACTGATCATCTGGTCCCATAACCAGAAAGAAATAAGCTTAAATGACTGAGTGCTTAATTGCATTGGTGCATTGATAGGTCTTAAAAAAGCTGTTAGAGTAAAGTATGTGATATAAACATATGGAAATGCCTAATTGAAAGAGGTGTTAGTCTCTAACAAAAATCTCGGTAAGGATGGCAGAAATGTAATAGCCTATCATACTCAAGCCTTAGGATTCTGGACATTGTGAGTCTTTATACGGCTTAATCATCTGGGTATTTGATGTGTGTCTAAAGATGCACTTTCTACGGAACTCACAACTAAGCTTTAAATTTATAAAATGAAACTCCTAATGAATCCACACACAACCGGCAAGTGTACCGATCTTAAATAGTATAGAACAAAGGAAGTCCGTGTATCGAACACGAGGACACGTGAAAACATCTATGATCACTAACCCTAGAAAAGACCTTCCTAAGAATAATATTTTTTAAATGATTTTTAATAATCAACTACTTGACCTAACTTACTTTAAATAAATTGATTAACTTAACTTAACTAAACACTTAATGAAACTTAGAGACTTAACTGCAAATGGAGAAAACGTCTACCTAGGTAAGAATCATATTGAAGGTATAACAAGCTAATGGATTGAATAATCTCACGACACCGGTATCTAAGGATGACCAACTAAGGCTCGCTCAAGAAAGCTAGATCACCTCTTGGTCTCACTAACAATCCCTAACTTAGACTTAGTTGATTTTAAGAACAAACCGGGAAACGAGTTGCTAAAGTGTTCTAATGTCGACTCTCCTCTCGGTCTCACCGACACACGACCCTAATGGAAACGAATACTACGCAACCAAGGATAGAGGAACCATTTGGTTTAACTTAAACTAGATCAACTAATCGCTCACAAACCCAAACCGACAAGAACCGAACCCGCTCTCGCGCGATCCTAATATTAACAAGTAAAAGCTATGTGTCACACCCGGCCCTGATCGGCGGAAACAGCCGGGCGCGCGCGAGTGGGGATTGATACTTAAGCACGGGCCATTGCAAACATTCAAGATAAGATTTTCATTGCGCATGAAATGTTTAATACAAATACATTACATTGTTTAAAAATTACATAAAATCATCCAAGTATAAAAACTGTTGAAGATTTCCACGCCATATCCCCTTGCGCGGCGAGAACAACCACGCGCATCGAAGGGATAGAACTAAAATCTTCCAAAAAGCTAGTTTTAGATGTTCAGCGTGAGGTGCTCTAAGTGTGACTCCATGCGCTACTTAGTTATCTCCTGAAAGACACGTAAAACATTTGAATCAGTATAAACTGAGTGAGTTCACAAGTTTTAGTAACTTGATAAATCGTATTGCATCATAATCTTGATAAAAATCATTCTGAAACATAATTCTGATAGCATCATTAAAACACATGCTTGGTAAAACATAGTTCTATCAACACATTCTGATAAATCGTTCCGCGGGTTACGCGCGAACATTTCTGGGAACTGTGCTCGTCTGTGTAAGTGGCGCTGCCACTACGAGCGAAATAAGTAATACCGTCCCGCGGGTTGCGCGTGGACATTTCTGGAAAGCCGTGCTCGTCTGTGTAAGTGGCGCTGCCACTACGAGCGAATAATACTGTAATACCGTCCCGCGGGTTACGCGCGGACGTTGGGCCGGAAAACAAGGCGCTCGTCTGCGTAAGAGGAGCGACCTCTACGAGCGGGCTCAAACCCATAGTACTGCCCCATGACCATACTAGGCACTCGTCTGTGTAAGAGGTGCGACCCCTACGAGTGGGCGGATCAAACCAGCAGTCCCTACCCTTAGAGTTCCAATGGTAAAGTGATCACTTACTCGAGTTCTGGCGCACATACATCGTAAATCATAGATAACCGTTTGCATTGCTCATCAAGAAACATAATTTAAACACAATCGCTTGCATAGCTTGTAAGTATACCATGATGAAACATTATTTAAGTACGTGTCCCTCGCCCCGAAAATAGTTTAAAAATAGTGAAAACAGTGAGAATAGGGGCTGTGAGACTCACCTGTGGTTCTTGTTAAGGGATTAATCGAGATTCGGGTTTTCTTGGTGTTGGCCTTTGAATTGAAGGTCTAGAATACGATTAAATAACAAGAAGTATATAAGAAATAGGAGAATATAAGGTTTGGAAAGTCGATCTCAAGTTTATAATCTCGGCTTACCTAGTAACTGGAACGGAATTGAAAATAACGGATGCTTGGGAGATGTTTAGTGCAAGTTTGCAGTTCTTAAGAGAGAAGTTTGAAGTGTGTTTGGGTGATAATTTAGGTTACATATTTATAGGCAAACTCAAGGGAACACAATCCCTTGCTTTAGGGGATTGTAATCTTTTCATATCTAAGTGTAATGATGATAAAGTATGGAAATTATTATTATTTATTTAAAAGTGTAGTGGATAAAAGATTTTGATTTGATTTGGTCAGGACATGCAGGTCTGTGGTTGGTGGGAGTAGGGTGGCTGACAGTTGACTTTTCATGTTACAGTGTGCTTTTTCAGGTACTTTTGTCAGTGTACAGTAAAAAGTGGAAAATCTCTGAAACACGCTACTGTTTCCTTTTGGGCGGGAGTAATCTCCTTACGTCTGGAGAATAGACTAAGTGTTCTGTGCGTATCACTTTGTGCGCATAGCTTTCTGCGTGAAGGACATTTCTTTGCTGCGGGTAGGTGCGTAACCTTCTCGCAGTTAGGGACATTGAGTTTCATTTGTAGATTCTCCAGGTGGTCTTGGTATTTCAACATAGTGATCAGTTATGTTGAAGTCAATTCCATCTTGGAGCTTCAGACAAACTAGCTCTCAATGTTCCCGCCATGCGGGGAGGTTAGTTCCCTTCCGCACGCGCATAAACGATTTAGGATGCACCCGCCTTAGCATCATGCGGGATGGTCAACCCATTAGACAACATAACGTTAAGGTACATGAAAACATAAAGCCAAAACATTCGCGCATGGCGCATATAACATATGCCCACGCTGGTTCTTAACATGGTGCGCTCGCGCAGGGCGCACATAATATGCCCGCGCTGACTAACATGGCGCGCTCGCGCAGGGCGCACATAACAAATGCACGCTCTGATTCTAATATGGCGCGCTCGCGCAAGGCGCATATAACATAATTACCTAATATTTAGGTTGATTACTTGGTTTAAGGGATTGGGAATTTACCGGGTGTCACATTCTCTCCCTGTTAAGCGAATTTCGTCCCGAAATTTAGGAGACGTTGCTGGCAGAAGCCATGCTCTGAAAGAGGTGTGGGTATTTCATGCGCATCTGGTCTTCTCTTTCCCAAATGAATTCAGGCCCACGCCTCGAGTTCCATTGAACCTTTACTAACTTGATTCTGCTTCTGCGTAACTTTTGTTCTTTCCAATCGGTTACTGCTATAGGTTCTTCTACGAAGTGCAGCTGTTTGTCGATGTGAATCTCTTCCAACGGCAAAATCAACGTTTCGTCAGATAAGCACTTTTTGAGGTTGGACACATGAAACGTATCATGAACTCCACTGAGTTCGGCGGGTAAACGGAGTTTATAAGCAACCGGACCGATCCTTTTCAGGATCTCAAATGGTCCAATGTAGCGCGGATTCAACTTTCCTCGCTTGCTGAAACGGGGGACTCCTTTCCATGGAGAGACTTTCAAAAGTACTCTATCCCCTACTTGAAACTCCAACGGTTTCCTTCGCACATCTGCGTAGCTCTTCTGTCTGTCGCGCGCTGTCTTAAGGCGATCCCGTATCTGAAAAATCTTGTCTGTTGTTTCTTGGATCAATTCTGGACCAGTCATTTGCTTGTCACCCACTTCAGCCCAGCACAGTGGGGATCTACACTTGCGCCCATACAAAGCTTCAAACGGCGCAGCCTTGAGGCTTGTGTGATAACTGTTGTTGTAAGAAAATTCAACCAATGGGAGATGAGTATCCCAGCTACCTCCGAAATCGATTGCGCACGCGCGTAGCATATCTTCCAATGTCTGGATTGTTCGCTCGCTTTGTCCATCTGTTTGGGGATGATATGCCGTACTCATGTCAAGACGAGTACCTAAAGCCCCTTGTAACGATCTCCAAAATCTTGAGGTGAACCGACTATCTCTATCAGAAATGATGGACACCGGGACTCCATGTTTTGAAACTACTTCTCGAATATACAATCGGGCTAACTTTTCCATCTTATCGGTTTCCTTGATCGGCAGGAAGTGTGCTGATTTAGTTAGCCGATCTACAATAACCCAGATCGTGTCGTAACCCCCAGGTGTCCTTGGCAGTTTGGTGATGAAGTCCATAGAGATTTATTCCCACTTCCACATGGGAATTTCTGGCTGTTGAAGCAACCCTGATGGTTTCTGGTATTCAGCCTTTACCTTCGAACACGTCAGGCACTTACTGACATACGTCGCGATGGCGCCTTTAAGATTGGGCCACCAATACAGCGTTTTAACATCTTGGTACATCTTGTCTGCGCCAGGATGTACGGAATACCGTGTCTTGTGAGCTTCGTTTAATACTTGCTCGCGCAATCCTCCCTTGAGAGGGACCCATATGCGGTTAGCGAAATATAGATTGCCGTTCTCTTTAAGTTCCAAACTCTTAATCATACCCCCAAGGCATTCGTTTTTAACAAACTCTGGTTTCAAGGCTTCTTGCTGAGCGTCTCGGATGCGGGTAGAGAGATCTGTGTGAATGGTCAACCTTAGAGCCTTGACTCGTAGCGTTTTTATTCGCTCCTTCCTACTTAGCGCGTCTGCTACCACATTCGCCTTTCCAGGGTGGTACTTAATTTCACAATCATAATCATTCAACAACTCCACCCATCTTCGTTGCCTCATGTTTAAATCCTTTTGATCAAATATATGTTGAAGGCTCTTGTGATCCGTAAAGATTATACACTTTGTACCATAGAGGTAATGGCGCCAAATCTTTAGCGCGAAGACAACCGCTCCAAGTTCCAGATCATGCGTTGTGTAGTTCTTTTCATTGGTCTTGAGTTGGCGCGAGGCATACGCTATGACTTTGTCTCGCTGCATAAGGACACATCCGAGTCCCTGATGTGAAGTGTCGCAGTAAACGACGATGTCATCCGTCCCCTCGGGCAGAGACAGAATTGGCGCACTACATAACTTCTGTTTTAACATTTGAAATGCTGTTTCCTGATTTTCGCCCCAAACAAACTTCTTGTCTTTCTGAGTTAGCGCGGTCAGTGGTAGAGCTATCTTGGAGAAGTTCTCAATGAAGCGTCGATAGTAGCCAGCTAGTCCTAGGAATTGCCTCACCTCAGTTGGGGTTTTTGGCGCTTCCCAGTTTTCGATGGCCTTGACTTTGGAAGGATCAACGTGTATTCCTTTCTCGTTTACAACGTGACCGAGAAAGTGAACTTCTCTAAGCCAAAACTCACATTTGGAAAACTTCGCATACAACTTTTCTTTCCTCAACAATTCCAAAATCAATCTCAGGTGTTGCTCATGCTCGGCCTTGGTCCGAGAGTAAATCAGAATATCATCTATAAACACAATCACAAACTTGTCCAAGTATGGTTTGCACACGCGGTTCATCAGATCCATGAACACAGCCGGCGCATTAGTTAGCCCGAAAGGCATCACTAAGAACTCATAATGGCCGTATCTAGTTCGGAAGGCTGTTTTCGGCACATCTTCCTCATGGACCCTAAGTTGGTGGTATCCTGACCGTAGATCTATCTTCGAATAATAACTTGATCCCTGCAACTGGTCAAATAAGTCGTCAATCCTCGGTAAGGGGTACCGATTCTTGACTGTCAGCTTGTTCAGCTCCCTGTAGTCAATACACATCCGGAAGGAACCATCCTTCTTCTTAACAAACAGTACTGGAGCTCCCCAAGGTGAAAAGCTTGGGCGTATGAAACCCTTATCCAATAGTCCCTGTAACTGATTGGATAGCTCTTGCATCTCAGATGGAGCTAATCGATAAGGCGCTCGAGCTACTGGCGCAGCTCCTGGGACTAAATCAATACGAAATTCTACTTGTCGCGGCTGCGGCAATCCGGGCAAATCTTCAGGAAAAACTTCTGGAAATTCGCGCACTACTGGTAAGTCTTCAATTCTTCGCTCATCTCCTTTCTTCTCTACTACATGCGCCAGGAAGGCGTAGCACCCTTTCCTTAGGCACTTGCGCGCCTTTAGGCACGAAATCAGTTTTGTCGCAACTCCCCTTCTTTCCCCTTGAATTACCAAGGTTTCTTCGTTCAACAGTGGGATCCGAACCTGCTTCTCATGGCAAATAACTTCCGCGCGGTTCTCGACTAACCAATCCATACCTACCACAATGTCAAAACTTCCCAAGTCTATTGGTAACAAGTTAATATTGAACCCGTGACCTCCCATGACTATAACACATTGTTCAGTTCTTTCGTTCGCGCATAACTGCCTACCATTGGCTAGTTCTATAGTATAAGGCGTGTCTAGCCTACTGGTTGCTAAGCCTAGGGAGTTTTTGAACTCAGCAGATATAAAACTTAGGTCAGCGCCAGTATCAAATAAGACAGATGCAAAATGGCCGTTAAGCAAAAACGTACCGGTTACCACATTCGGCTCTTCTTTAGCTTCACCCGCGCCGATCACAAAAGCTCTCCCGCGAGCTTGGTTTCCCCTTTGCGGGCAATCCCGACTGAAATGCCCTGGCTTTCCGCATGCGTAGCAGTTGTCACTGGCTCCAGCTTCTTTAGCACGGCAATTCACCGTCTTGTGCCCTGGCCTGTTACATTTGGCGCACGTGACGCTCGCGCATTCACCCTCGTGGTGAAACTTGCATTTGTTGCACCATGGGTAAGGCCCGCTGTATCCTTTCCTTGATGGCTCCGCGGCTTGGATCGCGTAAACCCTTGCGCTTTCCTGCTTCTTGAACGGTGGCTGCTTGGAGTCGGACCCTCGGTGGTGAGAGTTCCATTTCCTCTTGGAGTCAGAGGTTCGCTGCTCGTTTCCGCGCGTAGTCAACATACCCGCACGGACCGTATCCCTTGTAAGGGTGATGGCCCGCGCTACCGCCTCATCAAAGGTTGGAGGCGCTGCGGCGTTGAGCGGAACCCTAACAACAGGAGGTAACCCAAAAATATACCTCTCGATCTTCTTTTCCTCCGTGTTTGCCATGTCTGGCACCAACTGGCAAAGCTCGTTGAACCGGTTGTTGTAGGCGTCGATATCCGTTCCTACCATGGTGTGGTTCCAGAATTCCTGCTGCAGACTCTGGATTTCTGCGCGAGAGCAGAACTTTCTCATCATCATTTCCTTCAGTTCTTCCCAGGTCTTGTGAAGAGCAACTTCTCGCCCCAAAGTCTTCACTTGAAGTTTCCACCAAGACGAAGCTGCTTCTTGGAACATGCATGTCGCGTAAAGGACCTTCTGGTTCTCACTACATCTGCTAATGGAGAGAACTGTCTCCATCTTGTCAATCCAGTTGTAGAGCCCAATGGCCCCTTCGGTACCCTTGAATGGCCAAGGCCTACAGGCCATGAATGTCTTATAGGAGCATCCTTTGTCCAAGGCTCCTGATTCGGGTTCTGGGGTCTCGTTCTGACGACCCTGACTTGATTCGGCCTTGCTGGCCTCATGTGTCGCGATCGCCTGCGCGATTATTTCCGCGAGTTCCTCGGGTGTTATGGTGATTCCCTTGGCTCTAGTTGGAGGCATTCTCGCTTTAAAAGAGAACGAAAATATATTAAACTTAGCGCATTTACTCTGAGCACATAATGTTCTTTATCTTTATTCACTAGACACTGTGTGACCCGTGTTCCTAAGTGTGTGTATAGCTTCTTTTGAAAATATTTTCTTTGAAAAATATTTCATGCGATTCCCCAACGGTTATAGTCTAGGTTAAAACTTCTTTTCCTAGTTCGCTATAACCAGTGCTCTGATACCAATCTGTCACACCCGGCCCTGATCGGCGGAAACAGCCGGGCGCGCGCGAGTGGGGATTGATACTTAAGCACGGGCCATTGCAAACATTCAAGATAAGATTTTCATTGCGCATGAAATGTTTAATACAAATACATTACATTGTTTAAAAATTACATAAAATCATCCAAGTATAAAAACTGTTGAAGATTTCCACGCCATATCCCCTTGCGCGGCGAGAACAACCACGCGCATCGAAGGGATAGAACTAAAATCTTCCAAAAAGCTAGTTTTAGATGTTCAGCGTGAGGTGCTCTAAGTGTGACTCCATGCGCTACTTAGTTATCTCCTGAAAGACACGTAAAACATTTGAATCAGTATAAACTGAGTGAGTTCACAAGTTTTAGTAACTTGATAAATCGTATTGCATCATAATCTTGATAAAAATCATTCTGAAACATAATTCTGATAGCATCATTAAAACACATGCTTGGTAAAACATAGTTCTATCAACACATTCTGATAAAATCGTTCCGCGGGTTACGCGCGAACATTTCTGGGAACTGTGCTCGTCTGTGTAAGTGGAGCTGCCACTACGAGCGAAATAAGTAATACCGTCCCGCGGGTTGCGCGTGGACATTTCTGGAAAGCCGTGCTCGTCTGTGTAAGTGGCGCTGCCACTACGAGCGAATAATACTGTAATACCGTCCCGCGGGTTACGCGCGGACGTTGGGCCGGAAAACAAGGCGCTCGTCTGCGTAAGAGGAGCGACCTCTACGAGCGGGCTCAAACCCATAGTACTGCCCCATGACCATACTAGGCACTCGTCTGTGTAAGAGGTGCGACCCCTACGAGTGGGCGGATCAAACCAGCAGTCCCTACCCTTAGAGTTCCAATGGTAAAGTGATCACTTACTCGAGTTCTGGCGCACATACATCGTAAATCATAGATAACCGTTTGCATTGCTCATCAAGAAACATAATTTAAACACAATCGCTTGCATAGCTTGTAAGTATACCATGATGAAACATTATTTAAGTACGTGTCCCTCGCCCCGAAAATAGTTTAAAAATAGTGAAAACAGTGAGAATAGGGGCTGTGAGACTCACCTGTGGTTCTTGTTAAGGGATTAATCGAGATTCGGGTTTTCTTGGTGTTGGCCTTTGAATTGAAGGTCTAGAATACGATTAAATAACAAGAAGTATATAAGAAATAGGAGAATATAAGGTTTGGAAAGTCGATCTCAAGTTTATAATCTCGGCTTACCTAGTAACTGGAACGGAATTGAAAATAACGGATGCTTGGGAGATGTTTAGTGCAAGTTTGCAGTTCTTAAGAGAGAAGTTTGAAGTGTGTTTGGGTGATAATTTAGGTTACATATTTATAGGCAAACTCAAGGGAACACAATCCCTTGCTTTAGGGGATTGTAATCTTTTCATATCTAAGTGTAATGATGATAAAGTATGGAAATTATTATTATTTATTTAAAAGTGTAGTGGATAAAAGATTTTGATTTGATTTGGTCAGGACATGCAGGTCTGTGGTTGGTGGGAGTAGGGTGGCTGACAGTTGACTTTTCATGTTACAGTGTGCTTTTTCAGGTACTTTTGTCAGTGTACAGTAAAAAGTGGAAAATCTCTGAAACACGCTACTGTTTCCTTTTGGGCGGGAGTAATCTCCTTACGTCTGGAGAATAGACTAAGTGTTCTGTGCGTATCACTTTGTGCGCATAGCTTTCTGCGTGAAGGACATTTCTTTGCTGCGGGTAGGTGCGTAACCTTCTCGCAGTTAGGGACATTGAGTTTCATTTGTAGATTCTCCAGGTGGTCTTGGTATTTCAACATAGTGATCAGTTATGTTGAAGTCAATTCCATCTTGGAGCTTCAGACAAACTAGCTCTCAATGTTCCCGCCATGCGGGGAGGTTAGTTCCCTTCCGCACGCGCATAAACGATTTAGGATGCACCCGCCTTAGCATCATGCGGGATGGTCAACCCATTAGACAACATAACGTTAAGGTACATGAAAACATAAAGCCAAAACATTCGCGCATGGCGCATATAACATATGCCCACGCTGGTTCTTAACATGGTGCGCTCGCGCAGGGCGCACATAATATGCCCGCGCTGACTAACATGGCGCGCTCGCGCAGGGCGCACATAACAAATGCACGCGCTGATTCTAATATGGCGCGCTCGCGCAAGGCGCATATAACATAATTACCTAATATTTAGGTTGATTACTTGGTTTAAGGGATTGGGAATTTACCGGGTGTCACACTATGAGACGAGTTTACTTCCTATCACCTCTCGATCTCTAAGAAGGTGCCTACCCGCTGAATTCAACCAATTAACACACCCAACTAAACCCTACGGTTGATCATACCGCAAACAATCTCTAGACACAAAGTAAAGAGTCAAACAAGCAACAATCAATCAAAACTAATTCAATCAATTAAAGCAAGGGGTTTATGAGTATAATTAATCAAATGACAGCCACTAAAAACAACCTAATTCAATATTAAACCAAACTTTCATTAACAAATCAAGTCATGATCATCAAACAATCCATATTACTTACTAAAACCTAACAATATTCATCAAACCTAGGTAGAACTAACAAGTTTAGCATAACATTATTTTTGGAAAGCAGCTATAACTCTTAATAAACACCATGTTAATCAACCTAACATCATATTAATCATTCAACAATCTATCAAGATCATACACAATCCAATCTTCAATTCAATTGCAAAAGAAATCAAGTTTAAAGATCAAAATCAACAAGTATGAACCTTGAACAAGAACACAAAGTTTATAAGAGTTATACTCAATGATTAGGGCTGAGATTATTGATGAATACGAACCCTAGCTGCTGTACCAAGTTTTCCGTAATGATCTCCTTCCTCTCCTAGCCCCCACAAAGCTTTCACACAACTTTTTCTCTTCCTTTCTCCTTGCTGCCCTAGCTGCGATCGGACCAGGTTGTGGTGTTGTTGATTTATATTTGTTTGTTGTCCACACTTTCTTTTTGTGTGAGAATAAATCCCATCCACACACTTAATAAAATCACTTTTTGCCTCCTTAAAATCTCCTAATCTAGCCGACCAATTTCACAAACACAAAACCTTTTTATTCTTCTTCTTCCTATCGGCCAATTTTTTAAGATGCTTAGGGTTTTTAATTTTATTAATGATATATTATATATTATGCAAGGAAGGTTTTCTCCATGTGGGCTTGGGTCGGGCCTTGAGTTTAGTCTTGTTAACTTGATCATTTAAGTCTCTTATGTCTTCCAATACCCGAACTCTTTCTCTTTTAAAACTTGTAACCTACACAAATATTAAACTTTGTAAGATCATGCAAAAACATGCTATAACTTTTATTTATTCTACAATTAAGCACTTAAAACATGATAAAAATGTACGGAAAGTTAGTGAGTTTTACAACACATCAATATTCATATGGAATATTTCATTCGCTTTTAGAGCAAACCCAAAGTCATTAAACTTGATCACTGCTGTACCTCGTAAAAATTTGAACTACTAACTTGATCAAAATCCGTTGTTAGTTATACATTTGTTCCTCCCTTGCGCGCGTCTCAATTCCAGTAAGAAACGGACCCCAGGGGATACAATGTATGTAAGCTGACAGATGGACTCGTGCATACTCACTCACAGTAAAGGAAACTTAATTCATTGCTCAAAAATTTGTATAAATTTAAATTTTGATGGACAAGATAATGGTTTAAGTCAAGTTGGGGTGATATGGTAAAAATCAAATTAAACTTGAACTGAGATTAGAGGCTGATAGTTTTTGATATTCTGTGCTCTAACTGAACATTTAATCATATCACATAAACACTTGAAGGTTTGT
This sequence comes from Bidens hawaiensis, assembly GCF_021521415.1. Lineage (NCBI taxonomy): Eukaryota > Viridiplantae > Streptophyta > Magnoliopsida > Asterales > Asteraceae > Bidens > Bidens hawaiensis. The sequence goes on from NW_027495519.1 coordinate 215,400, forward strand.
TATAAGATTTAAGTGGAGAACAATATCAATGACCGACTTAACGCCAGTCATAATATCACTGAAATATAAAACTGTGATGGAAGGGAAATTTGGTCAATATGATTCTCTTCTTAAACTCATCAAAAATCCAAAAATATGTACTGCTTTTGAAAATCAAACAAAAACACAAAAATATATTTTATTTTCTGTTTTATGTTTTATTTTTCGGATATTTTACCTGTATATATATAGATATATATATATATTAACAAAAATGCAAAATACCAAAAATATTTCACTTTTTCTTTTACATATTATTTAATCATTTTTTTAAGTTAAGTGTTTTTGAATGTACAACACATTAAGATATTACAATTTACCACATTGGGTAAAGATAGTTAAAGTATTTGATCATCGGGATACGAGATTTCGTTGATTTATTTAATGTTTTTAAATATTCTTTTATTTATTTATTTAATTTAAAATTAAATAAATTTAATTCGTTACTCACATATAATGAATGAGTTTACTTATAACGAATTAATATAATTCGCTAGTTAATTTGTTAGCTAATTTCCTTCTGCCACTCTGTAACGAATGATCTTAATTCGTTATACATAACTTAACGAATTGAAAGCACGAACTAAACACAAATTATGACCAATTCGTTATTTATTCGTGTTAATTATTAATGAACTAATTTTAAATTCGTTTGCCACGTGTAACAATTAAGATAACGAATCGACTGATTCGTTAATTCAAATTTAAACGAATCAGATGATTTGTTAACTTGGAAACTGTGTCAAGGTGTTACTTATAGGGATTCATGAGACCCCATTTGTTTCACTATTCACATTCTTCCCAATTAAGTAAAGAACCTCTGGCCAAATATTCCAGAAAATCCGAACGTCATTATACCTCATTTTGATCCGTATTTTAGATTCATAAGGTAGTGGAAATCAAAACGTGATGATTTTTAGTTTTGATGAACATTTCCTAGGTTAATTGATGGTTTATATAATCGGTTTTTAATTTATACTTGTAATCTGCATTTAACCTAATTTATGTCTCTATTTGGTCTAAATGGATTATACGAATCTTGTTTCGATGTATTTTTGAAATCCTTAGGATCATTAGTTTGGTTTTACATCGTAGATTATTCGTTAATTGAACCAGATTCGACCTTTGACTGTTCATGTTCTTGTTAATTTTGACTTGGACTTTGTTAGTCAAACATTTAGTTAATTAGTGGCCATTCGTCATAGGGTAACTAATTGAAACTAATTCGTGTTTAATTCGTTACTAAGGCTTAACGAATCAATGTCCATTCGACCTTTAATTCGTTATCCCTTCAATCTTGATTCGTTATGACTAATTCGTATAATTTACTTGATAACGAATTAGTCAATTCGTGATAACTTAACATTAGTTCGTTATAACGAATTAGCCTATCTAACGAATGACATCTTAAATTATTATAAAATACAATTTTAATTTAAATTAAGATTATTTATTGATCATTTATTAACTCTCAGGTTTATTTATTATCAGTTATGGCTGACAATATGAATCAAGATCCTCCCGCTGTTGAATCACAACAACAACAACAAGAACAAGATCTTCCATTACTCCCGTACGACAAAAAACATAACATTTGTGCTTTTGTTGGTATGAACTTTGCTGAGGAATATACTTTTGGGGAGATGCTGGCTTTTATACGTCGCTCACGTATCAGCTATGCTGTCACAGCAAATCCTAAGGTTCGGTTCAGCAATATCCGTCAATTCTGGAACACTTCTCAATATGTGGAGACGGAAAATCATATTGCTGCTAAGGTGAATGATAGACCGGTTGTGATATCAACCGATGATATCCAGTGAGTGTTGAGGTTTAGTGACACTATGGATGATCCGAGTGAGTTTCATAAGGAGCTGATTTAGGGGTTATTTGGCCGATTATTCTACGCTGGTAATCTTGAGATGTCCATATATAACAAGGTGTACTTGTGTCCCACATACAAGTACTTATTATATGTTCTTATTCATTGCCTTGGTGGACAGAAATGTGGTTTTGATGAATGCCGTAGCATGCTTCAATTGACATTCGTCGCATTAATTCTGAACAAACCTTTCAACTTCTCGTAGATGTTCTTCGATCATCTCAAAGATAATTGTCTTGTAGTGAATCGACATAAGAATTTCTTAATGTATCCACGATTTATCCAATTGGTTGTTCAGGATGCGATTCTTGATTTGGTGATCGATCCAACACTCCGCAATTATGTATTGAAGTTGGAGCATATGAAAGCAGATACAATGAGGAGGATGAAGATATACCGGTAAGATCCTCAACCAAGATTCAAGCGCTTGATTGGTCATGTATCCAATCCTGATTATGTATGTCCTTCTAATAATCGCTGGATCCATGATGATTCAGATTCTGAGCGTGAAGAGGGTTAAAGTGGGAACAATGATGATGATGGTGACGATGGTGATGAAGGTGGAGATGATCACCAACGTCGTGTTGAGGTTGAGGCAGCTGCTGCTCAAGCTGCTTAACACAAACGGAAAGGGAAAGAGATGGCTGGTAAAGGGTCATATAAACGTAGAGTGATTGCCGGTGCAGGTATTTCTTTTTGAGTTCAGCCTCAAAGGTCGTCTAAAATTTAAAGACCGGTGGTGCCGCTTACTACTAGCACCCCGGAACATCTGACCCTAGGCTTGGCATGATTCCATAATCTGTTTTATCTACATTGCCAAGGCCTACTACTGCAACATTGGTGGTTTCACCAACACCGACGATGATGCCACCACCGCCTATGGATTTTTCATTTATAGGCTTAATCGTCCTCAAGGTCTTGTCCAGCCAATCCCTCCATCATTTCATGCTATGTCACAGGATCAACAAATGAATATGGTCTTGAGCTTACTTCATCTTTATGAAAATCAAATGGCTGCTGACCGTCTGAATCAAGAGCGTATGATGGACAATCAACGAAAGCTAATGGGTTATGTCTCCTACTGTCATAGAAAAACTAAAGAGCTCCGTGAGGTTGTTACGTCTCAAGGGGTGAAAATAAAGGGGCAAGAGGATCTCCTTCTACAGCTGAAATGCAAGGATGATGCACTTAAGAGGCTTAAGAATGACGATGAAGATACTGATGCCTCGGGGGCTGGAGGATGTGAGCCGAAACAAGCTCACGGCACATAATCTAGTGCCGGAACAAATGAGGTTGCTAGTGATTTGAACAAGCAGGTGGTCGTTTATCAGGACTCGACGAACGTAAAACCGATTGAGTCGATAAAGGCCAATATTGTCATATTTGTGGATAGTATGGGGTGATTCGGAGCATTATGAATGCTGATGAGATTGAAGTGGGATAGTTTGTTGATTGGTCCTTGACACGAGAGCCGATTTCTTTACTGCTGAGTTTAAATAATGAAGAACTGGATGTGTTAGAGGCTGAGAATGACGTGGATGTTGAGAATGACGAGGAAGTCTTGAATGATCCAATGATTTAGATGAATATGTCACTTATTTATGAAGACAAGGAGGTCGAAATTGAAGACGTGAAGGCTGAGGAATACCCTAATCTGTTTCAATGATCAAATGTTGATCAGGGTGCTCTGGTATTTACTGAAGAAAACGTTAAAGCAGCCGAAGATCAACTGGATAAAGGTTCAAAGGGTAAAGGCAAGAGCTTTGAATCGAATCTTGATCCATCCATTGCTGATATTCAAGGATGGTTTGCATACCGAGATAAAAGAGCTCATAAGATTATCGAGACGTACATGCATGTTGATCAAGAACAGAAGCAGGTAGCCATTGCACAATCAAATGACTTCATTCAAAGCTGTGTCAAAAGTGCGAGGTGATATTATTTCATGGGTTTACGACTCTAACTTAAAGGTCTGTATTGTGAAATGAGAGAACGACGTTCAGTACTATGAAAACATAATTGACGTTCTCTCATTACTGCGTTGGGATGTTCGTACCCTCACGTGTCGTCCTTTCATAAACCGTGGTAAAAACTATCGAGAAGATTGTTTCCATCAGAATATGCTCTTGAGGTGAACCATGGGTTTAAATTCTTTAAGCCGCAGATTCCAACCCGTAAACGTATTGACGAGATTGATCCAAGAATGGGTTGGAGGTAGCTCGTGCTTAAAGTAAAGTCGCCCAAGATGAGGAAGCGTGTACCAGTCAAGACGCTTAATCAACATATTTATTTATCGTTCAACCGTTGGTATTATGACAATTGTACTGGTGAGACCGTTATTGTTTTGGGAAGTGGTTTAAAGGCCGAGCTGATTAAGATTATTGATCCAATGTGGCTTGTGAATTAAACTGAGACAGGCAATGACGTGCTACTTAAGAATAAAATATTGATCGAGCGTCATGAAGACTACGACCGAGCGATGCAGTTTCAAAGTGTCGTTCATGTGTGTCACGAGTATGGAATTCACAGCTGTCGGGACAGGCAGACGAAGCCCTTCAAATAAGTTAAAGACAAAGAGCTCAAGACGAGGGGGTGTCTGTTAGTGCACAGTTTTGCGTCTCGAGTCTTTGTATTTATAGTTTTGTCTATTACTATTATTATAATGGAAAAGTTATTGATATTTAAGTCCAGTTCGTTAAAGTAAGTCTAGTTCGTTAAGGTTGTTTAACGAACTAGACTGTTAAGTTAATGTTCCTCCCATTCGTTAAGGATGTTTAACGAATGGAATCTTAGTTCATTATGCAGTTCGTTATGTATTTTGTTATCTTATGTATTGTAACGAAGTGGAGGCTAATTCGTTACAGAATGTGTAACGAATTAGGTCCGTCTTCTATATATAGAGGTTCATACCTCAGTTTAATTTAAGTTTTGATTTAAAAGTAACAATACTCTGTCAAAATCCTCTCTCGAATAAAAGTTTCGTTAATCTATTAATATACTACACATAATACAACTAATATACAATATATATATATATATATATAATTAAGAGTAATCATGAACTAGATCCTATTACGGTTTAGATCTGGGTTAATCTGTTATAGATCTGGATTGAATCGTAGATTCAAACTATATGCCGCTGGTACATCCTATAAATAAGTGCCCTTATCGGATTTTCATATGGAGCGTTGCTTCGACTACTCAAAGTTCCATGAATACGATTGAAATTTTAAATGTTATTTTAAAGGTTATTCCTTGAAATTTAATTATTTTAATTATATTATTTATTGTTTAGTTTTCTCTAATTTCGTGACGAAATTCTCTAAAGTAGGGGAGACTGTAACAATTCGGATTTTCCAATTAAGATTTTATCCGCAACCAGACCCATTTTTTTTTATGTTTGGAAAATTTTATCAATTAAAAAACACCGCGTTTATCGAGTAATCATTATTATATCATTAATTGTTTATTATATTCATTTAATATTAATATATATATATATATATAAACAAACTTTCATTTACATTCATTTTAACCACTAAACCAAACTTTAACATGTTAATGTATCCATTTCCAAACTGCACGGACTAAATAACTAATATATAAAGATATTATTAAATTATTTTCCTCCTAACCCATAACCAGTAACCCATAAACCCATTTATAATCAAACCCGCAACCCATTTAGTTTTCTTGTAGCTTATCCCTCGTTCTAAAATTGGAATTGGTCGACGAGTATCGTTCATATTACTTAGACGTCTATATCGACATAAATAATTAAGAAAACAAAATCAAATAATAAAAGAACTGATCTTATGCTCAGGCTATCCTTAACCCGTTTGTGATATACCATCTAATCATCATCATAACTCAATTAAACCTACCAATAACACCCTTATACACTCGCTAAACAAACCCCTATAATTAATTTTATTGTAGTGGTCTGCATATATCAGTTCGTGTAGCCGATTTGTTCATTCGTTATTTAAACACCAATCAATCATTGTTACAGGTTTTATTTTATATGGTTATAATCATCGTTTAAAGATTTACAATAACCCCATTATTAATTAAGTAAATATAAACAGGTTAATCGATTTGATTTTCTAGGGTTTATAGTATCTGTTGGGTCTGTAAATGTATGTCTATATTTTATCATTATCAAGATATTATCAAACTAACACCCCAACTCAGCTGGTGGTGTGTATGTGTTTAAACTTTGAGCCGGCCAGGGGCGCGGGTTCGAGCCCCCTAGAGCGGCTTTTATATTTTATATTTCTTAATTATATTTTTAGGGATTTAGTGAATTTATAACTAATATTAATATCAAATAAACATTTTTTTTCATAAAAATCGACTTCTTCGAGTTTATGTTTCTTGTCAAATCTAGTTTACGTATATATATACATATGTACATTAATATATATATATATATATGTGTGTGTGTGTGTGTATGTATGTATTTTAAGTATTTATTAATAATAAGTAAACATTATTTTATCAAAACCCGAAACCATTATTTATGTTTTCTCGTGATTGAAACATCTTTATAAATTTGTTTATATTCATTATATATATATATAGGGGAATATTCGTTTTCCTTGTGATGGGCCTGAAGGGGGGGGGGGGGGGCATGTCAACTATCAGCTTGGGACCATGTCTTCTTAGAACTATTCTAAAGTACAAATGAAATTAACGTGCTAAACATAAGAATCAAGTAGAGTAATTATATATAAAAGTAGAGTAATTATCATAGAGTAATTATGTAATTACTCTATGATAATTACTCTACTTGTATACATAATTACTCAACTCGATTCTCATGTTTAGCACGTTAATTTCATTTGTATTTGATCCAAACTCTCACTCTCTCTATATATATATGTATTATTCTTTAAACAACAATTTTAAACAACGTATTTTAAACGTATTAATTATAATTATAAAATTAGATGTTCGTTAAAGATTCCAAGCTATAAATTGTATGATAAATATATATTTTAACGTTTGTATTCAATTGTTTAATATATTACAAGTTATGCTTAATTATTTACACATTTATAATATTGGGTTTTAACAAGATTATCAAAGTGATAAAATCCTTATTTTACCAAAAACGCAGAGGATATAAGTTTTAAATCTTGTTAGTTTTAGTGTATAGAACCAATTCAATACATGCAAAACCCAAACCCGGATCCAAATACGAATTACACACTATCAAACACATGCATGTTAAGTATAAGTTCATGTATGTTAAAATACCTTTCAAGTAACCAAAGAAGTGTGAAAAGGATGATGATTGAAAGGCAAGAACTTGAATATGGAAGCTCCTCAAACTAGTATACCCCAAGCTCCAACAAGACACCACTTCTAGTTAGGATTTGAACACTTGATAACCCTTTCTTCCTTGCCTTTCTTCCTTGGCCGAAAATCCAAGAGGAAAAGAGAAGAGAGAAACCTTTGTTACTTGTGTATAATTAATTATATGTTATGAAAGAAGGAAAGAGAAAGACTTGGTTTTATTCAAAAGCATCTTTCTCTCCACCAATGATATCCATTGCATGTCTCCACTACCTCAACTTTAATAATAAAATAATATCAAGTGTAAGAGATTCCTTTACATTATTAATATTATTAATTTTGTTTTATAACATAAATATATATCCATATATATATTTATAAGATATAACAAAACTTATTACATGTTGGGTGACATGCCTAGTAACCATTATTCACATATTGTTATTTAACCAACTTAATTAACAACATGTAATGTTCTCTCATAAAACATAAATCATCCATATGATTTGTTTATTACACAAGTACATTTTTATTTAGAAACCCTTTTCCAAATAACTCAAGTGTCAATATTCATTTACTTATGATCATATCATACATAAACAAATATTCTCGGTGTTTGTCTAGCTTGTTATTAGATATGACCCGACTTGGATCAATACGTACTAGCCACATCAACTCTAATATGTGTCTTGGGCAGATCAATTCCAACAATCTCCCACTTGCACAAGATACATAGAAGATTGATGCAAGTAGCATATACCGCCTTAACTACGGTTTACTACCCCTAATACGCATGACGAAGTGCCATTCAATAACATCATCCCTTTCAAGTCCCATACTTGAAAATGATTTAGGTGAAACTATCATTTATCCTTTTGCCACAAATGTCATGTTAAATCCAGAGACACAGAGTGATCATTCTCTGTTGATTTAACTTGTCAGGCCTTAGACATTTAACTCTCAACGAATAAGAGGGACAAATCCCATATTGACTACATACGTCTCTCACTATCACCTTGTACTATACTTGAGCTTAGCCTTATGTACTGACATATTTCAGAGCAGCGAAGAACTAAGTCAAAGCATAATAGTCGATGAATATCAAGACCCAATATGTATCTCAGGTCGGAGGATACTATGAAGTTCGCCTTTACTCAAATTTACTTATGATCACAAATCCCAAGGATTCCATGCAGTAAAATTGAGAGCGGGTCAGTCCAATATTTATCCCATAAATATCTATGAACCTTGGCAGCAACCCTTTGCTATATTCATACCTCATGAATATCTACCAATCCAAGTTCATAATAGTCTTACTTTCACATTTGTTCCCACAAATATGAACGACTACGGACGTTTAGAATAATTCAAATTATTCACGGATTTAAACATACTAAAATGGAACATAACTCAAGAACATGACCATAACCAAAACCATATGATTGAGTTAAAATAAAATTGTTCCAATATCCAAATACAAATTTTGATCAAATCCAATCACTAGAATATCGAAGTCCTAAGGCGCAAGTATGACCCTCATGCTTCGGCCTTTCAAGGAGTTTCGTGAGTGGGTCCGCAATGTTTTGATCAGTGTGAACTTTGCGAATACATATCTTTCCCTTTTCAACTTCATCCCTTATGTAGTTGAATCTCCGCTCAATGTGCCTAGTCTTTTGATGTGCGCGGGGTTCCTTGATTTGAGCAATCGCACCCTCGTTGTCACAAAAGATTTCTAGAGGGTCCTGAATGGTACGGACTACCCCTAGATCGGTAATGAACTTTCTAATCCATGCAGCTTCTTGAGCTGCCAATGAGGCGGCGATGTATTCTGATTCAGTGGTGGATAAGGCTACCACATCTTGTTTTGCACTCTTCCATGAGACAACACCACCATTGAGAACGAAAACATATCCCGATTGTGATCGAGAATCATCTCTATCTGTTTGGAAACTCGCATAAGTGTAACCCTTTACAACGAGTTCCTCCTCACCAGAGCCATATATTAGAAACATATCCTTAGTCCTTCTAAGGTATTTCAATATGCTCTTAACAGCCATCCAATGGCTAGTTCCCAGATTTTGTTGGTATCGACTTGTCATGCTCAAGGCGCATGACACATCCGGTCTAGTGCAAATCATGGCATACATGATGGATCCTATAGCAGATGCATATGGGATACCACTCATTTTGTCTTGCTCATCCTTTGAGCTTGGACATTGAGAAGCACTCAACATCGTTCCTCTTTGAATAGGTACCAAACCTTTCTTAGAGTTTTCCATCTTGAACCTTTTCAAGATCTTGTCTATGTATGCACTTTGATTCAAACCTATCAACCGCCTTGATCTATCCCTATAGATCCTTATTCCCAGAATATAGGCGGCTTCAGCAAGATCCTTAATGGAAAAACAGCTTCCAAGCCAGGTTTTTACACCTTCCAAGGTTGGAATGTCATTTCCAAACAGTAATATGTCATCGACATATAATACCAGAAAGGTTATGATGTTCCCACTAGCTTTCTTATACACACAAGCTTCATCAGCGTTTTTGATGAATCCAAATTTCTTAACTTCATCATCAAAACGGTGATTCCAACTTCTAGATGCTTGTTTCAATCCATAGATTGATTTCTTCAACTTGCATACTTTGTTAGGATGTTGTGGATCGACAAAACCTTCAGGCTGAACCATATAAACATCTTCATTAAGATGCCCATTTAGAAAAGCCGTTTTGACATCCATTTGCCATATCTCATAGTCATAATATGCGGCTATGGCAAACAATATCCTAATAGACTTTAGCATCGCCACGGGCAAGAAAGTTTCATCATAATCAACCCCTTGAGTTTGAGTGAAACCCTTTGCTACAAGTCTAGCTTTATAAGTATCCAAGTTTCCATGCATATCAGTTTTCTTCTTGAAAACCCACTTACTTCCAACGAGTTTGGAATTTAGAGGTGGAGCAACCAAGTCCCATACTTGATTGTCATGCATGGATTGCATCTCAACATTCATGGCTTCTAGCCATTTGTCACAATCAAATTGCGACATTGCATCTCGGTATGTGGTGGGTTCATCCGAATCTACCACGTAGCATCCATCCATGAAAAATCCATATCTCTCAGGTGGGGTGCTAACTCTACCAGATTTGCGAATGTTTTGTGTGTTTTGATCAACCATTTGATCATCCTCAACAACCTCTTGTTGATTGCTAGTGTCAACCAAACGTGTATCGGCACGTAGTTCTCGATCCTCTTCGAGTTCTACAGTTCTATCAGTTCCTTCCATAAGGAACCTTCTTTACAAGAACTTAGCCTTTCGAGCTATAAACACTTTATGCTCGCTTGGATTGTAGAAATAATATCCCATCGAATCCGTGGGATATCCTACAAATATACACTTAGTGGATCGACATTCAAGTTTGTCAGGGGTGTAGATCTTAACATAAGCCTCACAACCCCATACCTTTAAATATGAAAATTTTGGAGCCTTTCCATGCCATATTTCAAAAGGTGTCCTATCCACTTTCTTGGTTGGTGCCATATTTAAAATACGGGCAGCGGAGATCACAGCGAAACCCCAAAATGATAGAGGTAATGAGCTTCTAGCCATCATGGATCGAACCATGTCCAATAAAGTTCGATTCCTCCTCTCGGACACACCATTATGTTGTGGTGTTCTAGGTGGAGTAAGTTGTGAGACAATCCCACAACTCCTAAGATGTTCTAGAAACGCATCATAGAGGTATTCACCTCCTCTATCAGAACGTAGTACTTTGATTGTTTTGTTGAGCTGATTTTGTACTTCATTTTGGAAGACTTTGAACATTTCAAAGGCCTCATTTTTGTGTCTTAACAAGAACACATACCCATAGCGACTATAATCATCGGTAAAGGTAATGAAATATCTTTCACCATTTCTTGTCATTGTCCTAAAAGGTCCACATACATCCGAATGTATGATACCTAATAAGTTTTTCGCCCTCTCATTTGTTCTATTAAAGGGCTCTTTGGTCATCTTTCCCAATAAACAAGATTCACATTCATCAAATGAATCAACATTTGATTTCAAAAGACCATTCTTTCGAAGTGTATGAATACGATTCTTGTTTATGTGACCAAGACGACAATGCCAAAGAAAAGTATTACTCAAATCCATTTTGAGTCTTTTGGTGTTAGCTTGGTACAACGAGTTATCAATGTATGAGTCATCATGAATTAATTCATAAATGCCATTAAACGGCATCGCTTTAAAATAAAAGACATTATCCATGAAAACATAAATACCATTATCAACAAACTTAAAGTCATAACCAGATTGTCTTAATACAGAAACAGAGATAATATTCCTAGTCAAACTAGGGGAATATAAAATGTTTTTCAAAATAATTTCCAAACCATTTGGAAGTTTTAAAACATAATCTCCTCAGGCTTGGACGTCAACCTTTGCTCCATTGCCCATGAAAAGACTTATATCTCCTTTCTTCACTTCATTTCTTCTTTTGAACCCCTGCAATGAATTGCATATATGAGTTCCACATCCGGTATCCAATACCCATGTGTTAGAAGAAATAATATTAAGATCAATGTGAATCATGAAAGTTGTACCTGAGGTTTGCCCCGCATCCCTCTTAGCTTTCAACTCCTTGAGATAGGTCGGACAGTTTCTCATCAAATGACCTATCTCACCACAACCAAAGCACGGATCCTCAGCGCTAACCTTTAGCTTCTTTGGTTTTGGTTCCGCCTTTGCCTTTCCCTTGAACCCCTTCTTGACTTGCCCCTTGCCAACGGCAACCCTTGCCTTTGGTTCCGGGTGATGCCTTTTCTTTGAGCCACCCTCATTGATCGCAAGAACGGGTAAAACCTTTTTACCCATGCCGGCTTCGGCTGTCTTAAGCATTGCGTGAAGCTCACCAATGCTTTTGTCCCATCCGTTCATGTTGTAGTTCATGACGAATGTCTCAAACCTTTTAGTTAAGCCATTTAGGATCAAATCAGTGGCTAACTCTTTTGAGACGGGAAAGTTAAGCCGTTCAAGCCAATCAATGTGGCTCTTCATCTTAAGTACATAAGATGAAACAGATTGGGTTTCTTCCATATGACACGCATGAAGCGCTCGAACCGTTTCGAATCGCTCAACCCGAGCTTGAGTAAGGAACATTTCCTTAAGCTGGGTAATCATGTCATACGCCCCATGATTCTCAAAATCCTTTTGGATCTCGGGAATCATTGTTCCCAACATGAGGCAAGAAACCTGCACCGAATCCTCGTTGTATTTCAGCCAATCCGCATAGGCATCCAAGTTGTTGACATCGGGTTCATTGGGAATAGGATCGTCTAAAATATAAGACTTCTTTTCTTGCTTGAGAACAATTCTCAAGTTTCGATACCAATCCATGAAGTTGTTAAAGTTTAGACGATCCTTATCCAGAATGGATCTTAGTGATAGATTATGCACGTGTGGGATAATTGCGTTCGGTGCGTTGTTTGCGGCGATCTAAAAGAATTTTAACAAAGTTCAAATTAGTATTTTCGATATTAATAAAATTTTAATCTTTAATACCCTTTAATGTCTCCAAGACAATTGTTGATTAAAATCTAGAACCCAACGTTTCATTCAAATAGTAGTTAGGTGACCTTTATCCTACTATTCGAATTAACAAGGTAGTCAACGTTTGACAATTGCAACCCTTTGCAACTTCTAGTTTTATGGGATCGGTTAAACATCATATGTTTAGTTGATATGTTAAATCCCATCAACACCTTTGAACGCCATGTTAAGGTGATCCTATTGTCATGGTTTCAAATCAAGTCGTCCTACTTATACACACGTGTGAGTTTACTCATACAAGTGGTTAGGTGATCCTAATGCCAAAAGTACTTGTAAAATCACCTTAAGATCATAAGTTTTCTTAAAAGTGCTTAGGTGATCCTAACCCACTATCAAGTCTACAAGTGACTAAGTGTCGTATAAAAGGATGGTGTTTAACTTGTTTTTAAAAGGGATTTTAGTTTTCTAAATTTTAGATTGGAAAACTATTTATTGTACCTTTCATTTGCATGCATTCAAATGTATGGTACTTAGTTGAAAAACCCATTTTCAAAATTCCTTTTAATAAAACCCATTTTATTATGAAATCATTAGCTATTAATAAAACCAATTTTTATTACCTAACGATTTCTAAGGAACCAATTTTATGCTAGTTGATTTTAAGTTGTTAAGCAAACCATATTGCAAATAATAAGTAAATCAACCATGCAAGCATAAAATATACACAACCACAAGTTCATAACCATAGCCTCCTAATGTTGACCATACTTGTTGACCGAAGACAAGTGTGTCAAAAAGTCTCTCCTAAGGGACCCAAAAGAACATGCACTTGTGTCGGTGAACTCTCACTTGATTCCGCATCCATATGCTCCAAGTGTTTACTTCCGGTGTTGTGGTCTTCATCATTTTATTTGGGCTTCCATCCATGCATCTTCTTTTACAAAATATATCCTAATACATTTTTCTAGTAAAAGAAATACATCTAATCTACTTATTATTACAAGCCATATGAATGAATAAATAGATTACAAACCCAAATAAATATTACAACCAAATCGAATGAACAAACAACCAACACAATCATTCAACCAAACTCAAGGCCATGGCTAGGTTATGAACATCTATTACACATCCAAATATGCAATAATACAAGACCAAAATGGTTCCCCTTTTTTGCCTCAAAACTTTCGGCCAAGCTTAAGCAAACCGAAAGTTTCGGGTTTTGTCCAAACAAACTAAACAATCATCGAAATGACTTGGTTTTTCAAGATTACCACATGCATGTAAAGTATAACCTTGAAAAACCATGGGATAACCAAAACCCCTAAAATTTTCGGCCAAATGGTGAAACCCACCATAAAACCGAAAAATTTTGGGTCTAATGAAGCATGCATTCGTATAAGCGGCTCTTGATGCCATTGTTGGGTTTTAACAAGATTATCAAAGTGATAAAATTCTTATTTTACCAAAAACGCAGAGGATATAAGTTTTAAATCTTGTTAGTTTTAGTGTATAGAACCAATTCAATACATGCAAAACCCAAACCCGGATAAAAATACGAATTACACACTATCAAACACATGCATGTAAAGTATAAGTTCATGCATGTTAAAATACCTTTCAAGTAACCAAAGAAGTGTGAAAAGGATGATGATTGAAAGGCAAGAACTTGAATATGGAAGCTCCTCAAGCTAGTATACCCCAAGCTCCAACAAGACACCACTTCTAGCTAGGATTTGACACTTGATAACCCTTTCTTCCTTGCCTTTCTTCCTTGGCCGAAAATCCAAGAGGAAAAGAGAAGAGAGAAACCTTTGTTACTTGTGTATAATTAATTATGTGTTATGAAAGAAGGAAAGAGAAAGACTTGGTTTTATTCAAAAGTATCTTTCTCTCCACCAATGATATCCATTGCATGTCTCCACTACCTCAACTTTAATAATAAAATAATATCAAGTGTAAGAGATTCCTTTACATTATTAATATTATTAATTTTGTTTTATAACATAAATATATATCCATATATATATTTATAAGATATAACAAAACTTATTACATGTTGGGTGACATGCTTAGTAACTATTATTCACATATTGTTATTTAACCAACTTAATTAACAACATGTAATGTTCTCTCATAAAACATAAATCATCCATATGATTTGTTTATTACACAAGTACATTTTTATTTAGAAACCCTTTTCCAAATAACTCAAGTGTCAATATTCATTTCTTATGATCATATCATACATAAACAAATATTCTCGGTGTTTGTCTAGCTTGTTATTGGATATGACCCGACTTGGATCAATACGTACTAGCCACTTCAACTCTAATATGTGTCTTGGGCAGATCAATTCCAACATATAATTGCTTTATATTTAATTAAATATTATTTAAATAATTATATAATGGCATTATATTTCACACATAATTATTCACTTAAGCTAATAATAATGTTTTTGCAGTATCAATCATAATAGAAATCCACAGATCAATTAATCAACATCAAGATCCCAAACATAACTCAAATCACATCGAAACTTTAATTCATTAAATCGTTTTATATCTTTTATAATTAATTCATATTACTGTTATTCAACTAGGAATCCTTGTTGATATATCCCGAAGGATTTATCTTTCTCACATCATCCTTATTTGTATTTCGTTCATCTAATCAGGTGAGTATCTCACTACCCCTTTTACCTCTTTTAAATATTTTGGGGACATATGCGTTTCTAATTATTTTATTATTATTTAATACTTAATTGCAACTGTAAATCATGTGTGTATACCAATTTACGCCTAACATGTTATATGCTTACTTGCTTATTTGGTTGTACCGTCGTAGTAGTCGTCATCCAGTGCATCTGACATCAAGCTTACCGATAACTTATTTACTTGCTTATTTGGTTGTATCGTCGTAGTAGCCATACTCCAGTACATCTGGCATCGTGCTTATCGACAACTTATTTAGCCATCGTCCAGTTCATCTGGCATCGTGCTTATCGACATCTTATTTACTTGCTATTTGGTTAAATTGTTTATCTCACTTGATACAGTTTGCACCTTATTCTATACTTATTATATATTCACTTATCTGGTGTTTTACTCACTCAACCTAGTGTTGACAAAATTATTGTATTATTAACGCATATGAAGGTTACCGTATGATTTTACTATTAAGATTTGTTTGAAGAAACTTAGGTTTGCATGTTAGAGAAGAAGATACAAGAATTTAAATTTGGATTTGTTTTATTTGTTTTACTTATGAAATATTGTACTTTGGTTATTTGAACTTTGTTGAATTATTTGAAATTGATAAATAGATATTATCATTATAAATATTGCAAGATAGTACCTTGAGAGCTGTGAGCAATCAGCTCATGCCCTGACATTTCCGCCGTAGGTTGGGGTGTGACAAATTGATATCAGAGCCGAAGGTTTAAGATATGACGTTAGTGGTGCCTTAGGAACATCCTTTGGAGCCCCATACATGCTTATTTATTTACCTGATATGTTCTATTTAATTGTTTACAACTTTCCTAGATAATTATTTAGTTAATTTTTTATTTTTATTGTCTTAAACACACAACTCCGAAGCTACGCTGAATCTTCAAAGTATTTTTAGAAATCCGAGACTACGTCTCACTCTCAAAATATTTTATGACTTCTCTCAAAATATTTTTATATTAAGTTAGTTGGTTTCTTTTATTGGGAAATTCCTTGAGAATTCTCTACCCTTGTTTCTGCTCGTTTTCACTTAAATCTTGGGAGAGTGAGAAGATTCCCCACCATAGTGGAAATTGTCATGCGACCGACACTTTAGGCGTTTAATGTAATCAGCTAAATGGTTACACTCTTTATTGTATTTTATTGCTTTTAAAATGTCTAATCGGGTGGAAACCTCATGGGACGCCATGGACACGCCAACTGTACATTTGCACAATTCGTTATACTTGCGATATTTTGTTGGAACATTATCATACGTGGTGATACACGAGATGTTTCAAATACTTATGCTTGAGTTCGTTTATTCGTTATTTTGGAACATGGTCCTTGATTAAAGGCTTCTCAGTCATTCTGAACCTAGATTCACATAATCTTGCAATATGACCCCATTGGCAATAAGAGAAGCAAGTTCTCATGTCCATAAAAACTTGTGGTGAATGAGATCTATCATATGAATCCTCAGGTTGAAAAGTCACAACCTACACATGAGATCTAACCAACTTTTCTTCATGTATATGTTTATAAAAAGCCAAGTTATAACACTTAGAGAAGTTTTTGAGTGTGTCCGGTCCAGATGATTTTACAAAATGAATAGGTTTTATTAAAGTTGGTTGAGATTTTTTTTGGTGTTTAGTATTAAACTTCTTTGTTTCCCCAAAAGACATCATAGTCTCATTCACAAAGGTTTCCCACAATCAAACACTCTTTCAACAAATCCTAAACAAGTTTCAACACCCTTTTGATGTTACCATTTATTTCAATGATCTAGCCTAGTAAAAATGATGAGTTTTAAATTAACTCAATTTATGTTTCAACTCTAATATCTCACTTTCAAGCTGATGAACCTTGATTTTGTTTTTCACTAGTTCCTTAAACTGAAGTCTAATAACTTCTTGCTTGGTAGAGATCTCAGCTTTTAAATCATGATTACTATCGTATAAAGCATCAAGTTTTGTTTTACAATTTTTTTCACTTTCAAGCATTATACAGTAGTTATCTCTAACCATAGCAAGTCGATGACTAGAGTTTCATTGTGATGACAAATATTTTCAAGTTTAGAGTTTTATTCATCACAATGAGAACACACACATGTATGAAAGTCATCAGAACTATCACTTTCTGATGAGTTTGAACTCATTGAATCATAAAAAGAAATAGAAGAGTTAGAACTGACTTCTTCAGTTTTGGCCATACATGCAAATATTTCCTTCTAATATTCACACTAAACTTAAGAATCAGATTCTGAATCCTTATTTCCTACAATCTCCTTTTTCATTTCATCACCCACACTTTCTTTAGCTTTAACAATCACAACCATATTTTCTTGTTGTGTTTCACTAGAAGCTTCTCCCAACAACCTCCTTGACCAATTAATCCCTTCTTGAACAATCATTGCCTTTGACTCACCTTGCTTTGGCGGTTCTAAAGAATTCTTTGGTTTCTCCTTTGACTCATTGTTATTATACTTCTTGTTTGAGTTTTTATCTTGAGACTTGTTACCAGGAGAATACTTTCATCTTTCTTGTTGTATTCTTTAGCAAAATGTCCAAACTCTTGACAATTATAACATTTTACCTTTAGTTTATAAGAACCAATCCTTTTACTCATAGTTGAAAATTCATTCCCAGTCCTTTCCATAAACTTCCTAATTTTTCTGACAATCAAGGCCATATTACATTTAAGATCCATTATTTCCAGATCATCTGGATTAATTTGGACATAATCTGCATCAGTTAGGTCACAAGTTGCGACTTTACTGCCCACCAATTGTTCATATGAGGACATCAAGGCTCTCATGAAAGCAAAATGTTTTTCTGTTTCCTCCATGTTGACATTCGGTGGCGAGGGAGGACGAACTGAACTAGAACTTATTGATGTTGGGCATGAAAACACTTAAGGCTTAGCAAAACCTTCTTGTGGAGGAATTACATGACTTGCTTGAGTATAGAAAGCTGATATATGAGTAGAATTAATGTTGCTTGTAGGAGGTGCTCCACCATATAATGAAGGATCTTGATTAGCTTTTGATGATCCTTGACATTTCAACTCATACTCCTTCTCTATTTCTCCACAAAATCCATGCGTTTGAGATTTGGAGTTTTGAAATACCCATTTTCAGTTAGCACAAGAACATATGTAGAGTAAGAATTTGGAAGAGCATCTTTCAAAGTGTCAAGTCTATCTGCTTCATCTAGATGAAACCCAAAACGATTTAGCTCGGTCAATAAGTGACAATATTTGGTTAACACTCTCCAACAGTCTCATTTAACATGGCATTAAAGTTCCTATACTGAAACTTCCACATAGACTTCTTACTTTATTGAGTATTGCCAAGACTTCTTGCTTGTAAAGATGCAAATATTGATGCTGAGACTTGAATATGGCTGAACTGATGTAAGATATCTCTGGTAAAGCATAGTCAAAGTGGAATAAGTCTTCACTTCAAGTTCATACTTCTTCTTTTCAATAACAGACATTGACTTAACAGGCTTTGTAGTTTCACCAATAACATTTACCTCTACAGTTGGTCTCACATACTTGGTATCCAACATTTGTGGACAATCTGGATCAATAACACCTAGATGTGATCTGAATATTTGGTTCCATCTTTGGAAATCAATGAGACTATTTAGCTTTAGAGTCTTCGCATGAGAACCAATCTAATTAAAGTAATAAAGCATTATTTTCATGAGAGCATTCTAAGAAGAAAGGGCACTATAATTTGTCACTTTGTTGAAATATTGGGTTAATTGTTAAACAAAAAAAGCGGTGAAATATTAAAAATCTTGAAATATTGTTAATGGATGGGTAACGAATGAGGAAGTTTAATAATGAATGAGTGACGAATGTGGTACGAGTTTAATGAATGAGTGAAAAGAACAATATAACGAATGAGATGAACGAATGAATATAGCGAATGAGTTACGAATGGGTCGAGGTAACGAATGAATTTAACAAATAGCGAATGAGTTAAATTAATAGCAAACGGGTAGTTAAAACAGTTATAATCACCTATAACCGTCTAGTGATTGATTTCGTGTTCAGAGCGAATGAATTCATCATGGCTCAAGAAATTAACAAATGAATGCATATCATCAACTCAACACCCAGTATTCTAACCAAACCAAAAACATACAAATCAACTCCAATTCACACCACAAAACACTTGTAATCACACCACAATAAATCCAAACCAAATCCGAACACAATTCTTATCACAAATCAGTCAAAACTTAACCAAATTTGACCAAATAAATCCAGAAGCAAACCTTTCAAACTACTATATACTCCCGATCAAATACAAATAAGTCAATTTCACCCGATTTAGTCCAATTCAATCAGTACAGCTTTAATTCTCATTTAAACAATCTATCCTTGAATCAATTCAACTTCATTTATCAATTCGGTTTAGTCTAATTGATTAATATTAGGTTCGTAAATGTCTGTACACTCAATTTGTCTCAAACATTATCAATTAGTCCTAATCAAGTCAAAAATCGATCAACCAGAACATCCATAGAGCTCTGATACCATTGAGGAAGCACTAAGATCATCATGATTCGTAAACTCAAGGATCTAGTATTATGATATGATCAATCTTAAACAATTAGGGTTTCAGTGTGTGTTTGTGTATTGAGAGAATAATTGGGCAGAGTAACGAGGCCAATGTTAAACAAATAATCAGAACCTTATAAATTAAGTATGAATCAGACTATACATAGGCGATGACTACCTCTTTATACATGTATAACGAATGAGTTAATTCGCTACAACATTCGCTAGACACGCCCTAGTGAATGAACTTATAGATTAACCTCATATTCTCTAACATTCCTTTGCGAACAAGGAAGAAAAACTGTTTGTTCATTCGCTAACATCCCATAGCGAATGAACTTACATTAATTACATAAAAGGTCTATATACATTTATCTATTACAAAAACGATATACAAATAATGAGACGGCAATAGATGTATCAACAAAATCTAACTTTGTTTAGGCCGCGACTCAGATGTGTGTACTAAAGTCTCGATCAATCGGATAAGGTATCCTTGCAGCTACTCGAGTTATTATGCCACCACTTATACTATAATAGAAAGTGAGAGAGATTGTGAGATAATTGGATGAAGAATGAAGGCTTTGATAATCCCCTTTTTATAGCTTATTTCAAAGTTGGCCACGTATTGCGACGACCTACGAAAGAGGTCAATGTGTAGCACGATGAAAATACAAGTTTGCCGAGTCAGAGATAGCTATGTCACGTGGCGGGAAACATGTCACGTGTGCATAGCCATCACGTCGCGTATCACGATGGGTCATTTAAGTACCCGTCGTGTAACGCGATGAACATAAAAAAAATTAGGATCATTCTAAGCCTTCGCGTATGGCGATGAGGCTTATCTGCATTCGTCGCGTAGCGTGATGGGAATAAAAATTTTTGTGTTTCACAAAAATACTAAGGTGACTCTTAAGCGGCTCACAGTGATGAGAGTGTGCGAAGTGCAAAGTGTGCCATCAAAGTGCCACATTGTGCCCATAGCACTTCGTCCGAGCCCGTGCCTGTGTGCAAGCGTGTGCACGTCGTGTATTCACAACCTTTCTAAGACCACTGAATGTGTCTTGTCATACAAGAATATTATCTTGTGATCCTTCTTCCTTATATGGAGCTTACAAGTTATTCTTTCTAGCGATGTGGGACAAGCCATTTTGGTATTTCTCCAATGTGGGACAAGCCCGATTTTCCGTAGTTTACTTGTTGGATTATTACATTCGCCTTGTCACTAAGCCATTCGTCTAGCCTTTAAGTTATTTACTTGATCACTCAAATGTTTCCCCTGATCATAAACCCACATACTTATTAGTTTTTTGCGTATCAGATCCTTCTCATGCGTATGAAACCGTAAAAGACACAAATTTTCCATTTTAACCCTCAAAGTTCATTCGTTGTCCATTTTAACCCTTAATCATTTACTTTTCATTAATACTAATCCTCAAATATTCCAAAAATGTCTAATCAAAGCATTTATGACCTAGCCTTGAACCAAGCAACCGTGTAGGTAATTTTGAATTAAGAAATTGACATAAGGTCACATGCCAAAGTATCTAAACTGACAAATTTTGAAGACCATCACAAATGGAAACCCATATTTGAAGCACATCTCAGTGTTGTTGACACTGAATGTTTTATCCCATTATCAGATGGTATGAAGGACCATTGATGGATGGCTATACAAAAAAGGCCAATACCTCATAAGCCTATTTCTGAATTATTAAGCTGACGAAAGACAATAGTTTGACATGGAGAAAAAGGCTTACTCAACAATGACGAATGGCACTCCCTTAAGAGATCTTTCATCAATTGAACAATACAAAAACTCTAAAGATCTATGGGATGCATTGGCTACAACAGGAGCTGGGAATCTTCAACTGAGAGAAAGCAAGGTTAAATTATTTAAATCACAGTTCAATAATTTCAAGTTGATTCCAAATGAAACCACGCTAGAGTTAATCACAAGATATAGTTATCTATAGGAAGAACTAGATCGATATGAGATAGTTTATACTGATGCTGATATCAAAGATGCCTTGATTGTGGCATTACCCAAATCTTGGTCAAACCATATCACCGTATTGTCAAAGAATAAAATTTCAAAAGCTTTTAATATGAAGGATCTTATTGGTAAAGTATAATATCGGGATATGGAATTAATAAGCGAAATTATTTCTAATTATGATCCAAGTATTTATGGTGTAAAAACTACGACTGGGAAATATAATTTTGCACCAATTTCAGCTTTCTTCTCGAGTGGAAATTACGGTTAGCAGGGTATATAACAAGGGAATCAACAGAGTTTTCATTCAAACTCTAGTTCAAGTTCTAAGGTTGGCAACGGTCCATGTACTACAAGTTTGAGTGCTTACTCATTTCATTAATCAAACTTCAACATGTAAGAAGTTTAGCATAACTTTTCCTTTTTCTGTGCGTTCATGACTTCATATGAATAGCTGGTGGCAAACAAAGTGGGTAACAGTGAGAGATGAACACAAGGATTAGATAGATCCAATTGATTTGGATCTAATGGACATAAAATGGACATGGCAATGATTGTTATAAAAGTGAAGAGGTATATGCAAAGAACGGGAAGGGATATGCCCAGCTTTGATAACGAGGATAGATTTAACAAATCTAAGGTAAGGTGTATTAAATGCCAAGAATACATGCATTTTTCCAAATAATGTGAGAAGCTAAAACAACCATACTCTCCAAATGCAAATTAACAAAGACCAAGAGCAACATCAACGATTACTGAGATTCAAATAGATCCAAGTCCAACAATAAAGAGATGGTTCCAGTTTCAAATACCAAAGCCCTAGTAGGATAGCCCTTTGAGGGTTTGACATGTTTAGTAAATTCAAGAAAGACGAATCTTATCCTTCCTGTATTGCTAAGTAATCAAAGAAGATGTTGATGCCTGGGTGATTGCAAAACTGAGGAAAATGATTGTGCCAACAGTTTAAGAATTAAAAGTTCGTGAAGATTCAGAGCTTTCAGATGACGCAGATTCAACAAATTAAGATGATTCAACCTCTCAATTTTGAGAAGATATTTCTTCATGTTTGTACGGATAAAATCAATGAGGTGTCTAATTCATTTTCATCTAGTGATTCATATGATTCTAGTGAATCATTTGATTAAACTGTAACAACTCGAATTTTCGTTTAACATATTTTATCCAATACCCGACCCGTTTATGTTCGGGAAAATTTTATCAACCAAGAATATCGTATTATTCGATGTAATATTATTTAATTAATAATTGTTATTATATTTATTTAATATATGTATAAACTAACTTTGCAATGTATACAATATATACCTTTTTTTTTACCTAAAACCTTAGTTTTAACTCGTGTTGTATCCAACCGTATCCGATGACCCATTGTGTAGTATTGAGCCACAATCCTCATGATAACAATGGAATTGATTTGCCAGATCGTTGATATGCCAAATTAGCGTTGCACTGACGTTTTTAATTAAAGAAATTGATCTAAAACAATCTCTATTTCGTTAAAAAACAAACCGACTATACCCTTATAACAATATACCATTTAGACATAATGAGAACCCAATTAATCTTGTCCTCATCTTCCTCGTGATCCGTTGAACCTAAGCCCTCAGTTTAATTGCAACATATCAGTCCGCAAGGGTCCATATTAATCCGTTTTGGTCTCGTCGTTAAATGGTAGCCGCCCATCATCAATTAGTCTTTTAAACATGAATCCTTGGCGGTAAATCCCGAAGGGTTCATCATTCTCACATCATCACTTGTTTTTCGTTCATCCGATCAGGTGAGTATCTCACTCCCCATTTTTAACTCATTTTTAACCGTTTTGGGGACATATGCGTTCTATTTATTTTATTACTATATATTACTCAAATTGCAACTGTTGTCAAGTGTGTTTAACAATTTATACCTTACTTGTTATGTGCTTACTTGCTTTATATGCTTTCGCATTCGGAGAGGTCCAACATAATCTCATCCTAGTATGATCATACGACCGTCGTAGTGGCCGACGTCCGACGCATTGACAATGGTTTCACCGACACCTCATTTTTGGTAACCAATGCCCATTCGCATGGCAGCGGTTTAGCCCTTTCTTTATGGTTTGCTTCATTTGTTTATATCCTATGGTTAAATTGCTTATCTCACTTGACACACTTTACTATCTCATATATTATTATATAAAATAATTAAAATCTGGTGTTTTACTCACTCAACCTTGTGTTGAAAAAACTATTTTATTTTCAATGCATACGCAGGTCATTGTATGATGTAGTTGAAGTTAGAAGATCGTTTAAGTACTTATGCTAGAAGAAATTAAATGAGATAATTAATTTTATGATTTTGATTTGTGTTTGTTTTGAGATATTGTAATGAATAATTGTTTTATTTGAAATTATTAAATAGATATTGAAACTTATAATGTTGTATGATAGTTGTGAGCTGTGACAATCAGTTCATGCCCTGACATTTCCGCCTTAGGTTGGGGTTTGACAGATTGGTATCAGATCCGAAGGTTTAAGATAGGTCGTTAGTGGTGCCTTAGTAACATGCTTAGGAACCCTATACGTGCTTATTTGTTTACCTGATGTGTTCTATTTGATTGTTTACAGCTTACGTACTTACTTGCTTGGTTAGGTACTTATTGAACTGCTTAGTTAATTATTTATTTTATTGTCATGCACACACTACTCTCAAGCTATGCTTTACTCTCAAAATATTTTATTACTCCGAGACTATGTCTTATTCTCAAAATATTTTTATAACTTCGAGGCTATGCCTCAGTCTTAAAATTTTTACATTAAATTTTATTTGATTGCCTTTTATTGTCGGAAATTTTCTTGCGAATTTCTTAGCTTTGTTTTTGCCTGTTTTCACTTAAACTAGGGAGTGTGACAAGATTCCCCGCCATAGTGGAAATTGTCATGCGACCGATACTTTAAGCGTTTAACGTAATCGGCCAGACGATTACACCCTATATTGTGTTTTATTGTTTTTAAAATGTCTAGTCGGGTGTTAAACCCATGGGACGCCATGGACACGCCAACTGTACATTTGCACAATTTGTTATATTTGCGATATTTTGTTGGAACATTATCATCCGTGGTGATACACGAGATGTTTCAACTATCTCTTCTTGAGTTAGTTTATTCGCTATTTAGTTTGGTCGGTCAAATCACCATGTAACGCTCATGGGCCGACAAACTCAATTGATTCGTTGATTCGTTAATTAAGTTGGGCCATTCAAATTGCCATGTAATGCTCATGGGATGCCGACTAACACATTTGTTTTGGTTTTGATATGCTAGTAAGTTGGGGAAGCAAAATGCCATGGAAAGCTCATGGGAAATCCAACACATCGAAGAACATTCGTTATTTGTTTATTTGTTTGATTTTTATACGAAACGATTTATGATTTTATTTTATTATTATATTATTCTATTATTAAATTATTCAATTACTTATTGAATAATTTTGGAATCAAGATGTATTGTTTCGATCTCTTTATACACTCAAAACATATTTATTCTCCTGATCGGATATAACTCATTCATTCATCAAGACTCGGTTATCACGAGCCGACCAAAACAATCTACACTTTATTATTGAAATAGGTTTTCACCTATTCATCTTATTACATTATTATACTATCAATACCTCAAGTGATGTAAATAATATAACACAATTTAATACTCATAATATCATATACATAAACCATTAAACATATTTCAAACATTCAATCTCAAATTTTAATTTGTTAAAAACATATCAAGCTTTGATAAAACATTTTCTCTCATCAAATCAACTCATCTATTATCGATTTAGATTCTAACTTATCCTTAAGTTAAAAATAAACACCAACATAACATATCTAGTTTTGTTTTACACGATAAATCATATGAAATCTACACAACTATCCAGTCTTCTCATTAAATATCATCTTTATTAATCATAGAATGTTTCCCCAACATCAAACAATATCAATCATTTATATTCTATAATCGCCCCATTGCCACATGTTAGTCAAGGAGATACTAAACATAAATACAACAACTAAATCTTGTTCATTACACTAATTGCTGGTAATTTTGACTAATTTACCCCTACTCATTCTCATAATAACAACTAACAAAACGCAAGTCTAAACATCAGCTATATGCTGATAATTAAATTAAGAATCAAACTCAACAAAAATCATAGCGTCTCAAACAAGAAACATTACGTCAAAATTCATTCATTATGCTTCGCCTGGCACTATCACTATTTAATTCAATCCTCACATCGTTTTGTACCCAATATAATTATTTGTTTATCTTGTTAATACTTGCCTCATACCACAAGAAGTTCCACAACGGTCTATGCCGTCAAATTCTAAAATCCATGCTACGATGTTTGCTCAAACTTTATACCCTGCTACTTGTAATTTCTATAACTATGGAAATTCTAATCACCTACGCCATATGTGTTCCCGATTCAATCATATTCGTCAAGATCAAAATTTCGAAACTTACTCTATTAAACCCTACTTTGCGACCCAATCAAAAGAGTTCAGTTCAATCAACTTTAATCTTTCAAAATTTTTATAGAACTAAATAATCTAGTTATTCATAACTAAGTTTATTAAAGAATGTGTTTTATCACTTTTATCTAAACATAATTTTTCTCAATCGTATATTATAACAAATATTTATTCGATTTTTGGATTTAAAAAAAAACGTCAACCCTAATAATTTGTTAATTTTAAGTGCTTGTGCTCATACAATAAAATCTATCTTTTCAAAGACACTTGTTAACAATACTATACTTTCAAAAGATGTTTTGAAATTTAAATATTTTATTAAAATAACTCAAAACTTTAACTCCCTTTTAGCAATATTTTACAAAGTGACTATATTTTATTTATAACCAAAATATATTAAAATTTTTGTTTTCTCTAAAAATCATGTCTTTCAAATATTTTGTAACCCACATGATGGAACGAGTTATGTGAACCATCCGACGATCTAAGTAATTATGGAGGCCTACATAATTACCGAAGTCCTCGCATGGAAATCATTATGCGTACAATTGTGTGTCATAATATAGAATCGAAAGTAGTTGGGATAACGGTACAAATGTAGAGATGATAGGGACATGGTGGATACGCAGCTGGTACATCCTATATGTAAGTGCCCTTATCGGATTTTCATTTGGAGCTTGACTATTTAAAATTCTTTGTTATGATAAATTTTATAAGTTATATTTAAAATTTTCTCTTCCTTAAAATTTAATAGTTTTGTTATAGTATTCCTTAATTTCAGGACGAAATTCCCTAAAGTTGGGGAGACTGTAACAACTCGAGTTTTCGTTTAACATATTTTATCCAATACCCGACCTGTTTATGTTCGGGAAAATTTTATCAACCAAGAATATCGTATTATTCGATGTAATATTATTTAATTAATAATTGTTATTATATTTATTTAATATATGTATAAACTAACTTTGCAATGTATACAATATATACCTTTTTCTACCTAAAACCTTATTTTTAACTCGTGTTGTATCCAACCCTGAACTTCAGGGACTAAACAGCAAATATGGTTCATTAATATATATATTATTGCACCTTACCAGTTGCCCAAACCCATTAACCAGTTATTTGATCCGTAAACCCGTATCCGATGACCCATTGTGTTGTCTTGAGCCACAGTCCTCGTGATAATAATGGAATTGATTTGCCAGATCGTTGATATGCCAAATTAGCGTTGCACCGACGTTTTTAATTAAGGAAATTGATCTAAAACGATCTCTATTTCGTTAATAAACAAACCGACTATACCCTTATAGAAATATACCATTTAGACATAATGAGAACCCAATTAATCTTGTCCTCATCTTCCTCGTGATCCGTCGAATCTAAGCCCTCAGTTTAATTGCAACATATCAGTCCGCAAGGGTCCATATTTATCCGTTTTGGTGTCGTCGTTAAATGGTAGCCGTCCATCATCAATTAGTCTTTTAAACAGGAATCCTTGGCGGTAAATCCCGAAGGGTTCATCATTCTCACATCATCACTTGTTTTTCATTCATCCGATCAGGTTAGTATCCCACTCCCCCTTTTTAACTCATTTTTAACCATTTTGGGAACATATGCGTTCTATTTATTTTGTTACTATATATTACTCAAATTGCAACTGTTGTCACTTGTGTTTAACAATTTATATCTTACTTGTTATGTGCTTACTTGCTTTATATGCTTTCGCATTCGGAGATGTCCAACATAATCTCAGTCTAGTATGATCATACGATCGTGGTAGTGGCCGGCGTCCGACGCATTGACAATGGTTTCACCGACACCTCATTTTTGGTAACCAATGCCCATTCGCATGGCAGCAGTTTAGCCCTTTCTTTATGGTTTGCTTGATTGGTTTATATCCTATGATTAAATTGCTTATCTCACTTGACACAGTTTACTTTCTCATTTATTATTATATAAAATAATGAAAATCTGGTATTTTACTCACTCAACCTTGTGTTGACAATACTATTTTATTTTCAACGCATATGCAGGTCATCGTATAATGTAGTTGAAGTTAGCAGATCGTTTAAGGACTTATGCTAGAAGAAATTAAATGAGACAATTAATTTTATGATTTTGATTTGTATTTGTTTTGAGATATTGTAATGAATAATTGTTTTATTTGAAATTATTAAATAGATATTGAAAATTATAATGTTGCATGATAGTAACCTTGTGAGCTGTGATAATCAGTTCATGCCCTGACATTTCCGCCTTAGGTTGGGGTGTGACATAAACTAATTCATTTGAATATGAATCGTGCAATGAATATGTGTCTAAGATAGATAGATTTCTTGAGCACAACACATGGTTTATTGAAGACCTATTTAAACTTGAAATGCAATAAAACCCTATTGGAACAGAAAAATTGCAAGGAGAAAAATTCTTCCTTCGTATATGATGTTAAAGTATTAAAAATCTGAGTCATTAACAAACAAGATGCAATCAGTAATAATATGATTGAAATTGATCTTTGTCACAAGGAATATGTAGAAACTCAAAGTGAGATTATGAATTTAAAAAGAAAGTCTGACAATTTCAAAAATTCGTAAACATCTTAGAGCACATTGACAAAACAAAAGTTAAAGCAGGATGCACAAAAGGCTTTGGTTATGTTGAAATACCTCTTGTTAAGGAGGGACAAACCGACGTAGATATTTCTTACCCTTTGGTTATTGACCTGTTATCATTCTTGAAGAGCATGTTGGTGGAAAGTCAATTGAGGAGAGAAAGGGTAAATGAGTTTGTACAAATTCAAAGGGTGAATCAATGATTGATAAACAAGTATAACCAATTGAAAAGGTAAACTCTAACAAGTCTTGAACTCAAAATAATCAAAAAGTACGCATTCAGAGTAATATTATTTTTGAAGAATACGTTGATTGTGTAATCATTGATGATGTTTTTGAAACCCAAATTGTTAAAAAGAGTTAGCTAACTGAATATCATATCTTCTGTGAACCTCAATCAGAGAAAATTTCTAAACCTAAAAAGCTTTTAAAATCTGAAAACCTAAGAATCTACCACCAAGTTGGGAACTTTACAAACTTAAAGGGTCTAATGTTTTATCTAATGGGATGAGATCATATTACAATGGATTTTGCTACCGGTTTGCCAAAGTCCTTCAAAAAAAATGATGTTTTATGGGTTATAGTCAATAGATTACCTAACTCAGCTCATTTTCTACCGATTTAGAAAAAAAATTGGTTAGTTATTTTTCAGAAGTCTTCATTCAATAGATTATTCGACTCTGTGGCATACCATCTTCAATTGTTTTAGATAGAGACACACATTTCACATCACGATCTTGGAAAGGTTGTCAAAATGCTTGTGGTACATGCCTAAAGTTTAGTACGACTTTTCATCCATAGACAAATAGGAAATATGAAATCACAATTCAAAGCTTGAAAGACATGTGTCGAACACATACACTCGATTGGTCAATGAACTTGGATGAGTATTTATGCATTGTTGAGTTCCCTTACAACAACAATTGTCAAGCAAGTATCGGCATGGCTCCATTTGAATTATTATACAGTTGTAAATGCCGAACACCTATATGGGAGGAAGTCGGAGAGAAGATTATTGAAGGACGCGAATTGTTCCAAATTACTAATGAGAAAGCCTTTATTGCACATGAGAAGGTAAAAAAAAAGCTCAGAGTAGACAAAAGAGTTATACAGATAAACATAGATGAACACTCAAATTCAAAGTTGGCGACCATGTATTCTTAAAAGTATCACCTTGGCATGTTATTCGTAGATTTGGAACCAAAGGTAAGTGTAAGTTCCGAAAATCGGATCTACACAATATGATATTAACAAACACATGTTAAGTAGGCTGAATCTAGTTAACGTGGTGATTTAAGAATAATGATGAACAAGATTCAAATAAAAACTTCAAAGCACACGTGTATTAACGTTGGGTACTTAAGCCCTTTGAGAGAAACCGATTAAAATGTTGTGTATGTTATGAACTATTTAACCCCCTTATAATGATAAAACATTTATATATATAGGGTAGACCATACAATCCAAACTACAGAGCCCAAGCCCGCCGAAATCACTTACTTAAGTGATTTCAGTTATAACGATTACAAAACAAAACATAAAAAGCATAAACCAAATATATACTCTAAACCCCCCCCCCCTTGATTTATTGCTTTCTTCAATTAGAGTTTGTCAAGAAGATGTGCGTAAGCTTTTCTTAACGCTCTAGCCCATAACCCAGTTCTTAGCATAGAAACAATAATACCAGTATATGATTTTGCTGCAGCAGGATCATACATTGAATCTGCTTGAATTTGAAAAGAAGTCAATTTTCAAACATCACGCTCACCGAATTTCAATAGATATTATGGATCGGCGAATCTAAACTGACTCCTCTTTAGTCGAATAACAAAAATAGCTGTCTCTCCATCATATACTCAAAACTGCATCGTATCCAATGAACCCTCAGGAAATGCTTTATTGATGGGAATGGATTTTACTTTATCAGTTGACAGCCACATCACAATCATCATTGTTTTATTAGTATGTGGATCAATAACTCCCTTAGCCTTCTTGATAAATGATTCAACAGTAGGCATATCTGGGAACCCCTTCTCAGCTTGTTTCTCCAGAAAATTAAAGAGCTTCCAAGCCTTGCCTTCATTACTTGGGTTGTGAGACGGAGTTTTGTTAAGCTTAGTAAGTTCAAATTTCGTCCACGAGAAAAATTCCTTTTCTTTATTATAATATTCAATATTCCCACTATTTTGCTTGGCCCACCACATCTCTATCTCAGCATCATAACCCCGTGTAAAATTTCTTATCGATCACCGTATTTTTCATAGTAATCCTTCCCTATGTCGATCACTACATGTTCTCAATGATCAGACAATTCAACATTTAATTGGAATTCTTCATTATCAATAATTTCTTCTATAATTCTTTTCTCTGTTCAACAGCCTTTCACTTTCTTGCCAAATACTGAATAAAACCAACACTATCAAGAACATCTGTAGTATCAATGTTTTCAACATTCCTAGTTTCTTGATTCACAGGCAGTTCAACATAATCAGTACCACTAGCACCACCAATGTCACTTGGACCACTAGAACCATGGTCACCATCAACATCATCCCCATAAATTTTAAACTCATGACCAAAACGTTTAACCAGCTTTTGTTGCAAACCAAAGTATAAAGCTGTTAAACCACCCAGACTTGTTTGCAACTCCATGATTTTACTATCTTTCCCAGCATGCTAGGTTCTTCATGTTCCTAAACAACAACATCAGGTGAAACTATATTTGGATTAATATCCGTCTCTGTTGGGTCTATATTTGGTGGTTTGTACTTAGTTCTAGTTTAATGGGTTTTGTGTTTGGATTATGTAAGTAAACCGAGATCCTTTAGTGATCTCGGTGGGCTTTGGGCTTTATGTTGGGCTTGGTTGTTGGTTATCATATATATTGATAATGTGTATAGGGTTTGGAGGTTAGCGTTCATAGGGAAGTTAGCTGTGATCAAGTTTTGTGTTACATTGTGCTTAAGAACCCGATGTTTATACAACGTGTGTTTTGAAGCAAGATCTCGTGTTCATACCATATTGTGTTTGTCTGTTTTGAATCACCTAACGTTATATTCTGCAATATCGTTAGGTTTGTTTATATTATATTGAATGATCCTAGCTTGGGACTTACAATTGGTATCAGAGCCTTTTGAACCATTCAAGGCTCGGTTTGATATTAACAGATTCAAGATCTCGAGGTTTTTGTGTGTTTTCCGGCGAGATATTGATCGTAGAAGAAGGACAGAGTCTGGTTTGGTCAAAGATTTCCGTAACTTTGGAAACAATTTAAATGCCACCAAATTAGGGATTTTGTTGTTAGAAAAATCTGCAAGTCAGACGTGTGTTGGGTGTTCTCGGCAACATATCACCGTTTTCGCCCAAAATCAAGTGATTTCGGCCAGTTTTGATCGTTCTCAGCTCAGATCAACTATTCTCGGCCAAATTAAAGGGTTTTCGGCCTTTAATTGTTCTCGGTCAATGGAGTTTTCGGTCAACTGTGGTTCTCGGTCAACATTTCTTGTTCTCGATCAACATTTCATGTTCTTGTTCAACATTGACTGTTAACAGATCAAAGGCCTAATCCTTCCACGTTGGGCATTGTTTTTCGTTGGACTTTAGGATTTTGTTGCTTAAGATTGGACCGATTAATCTAAAATGGACTCAATAACTAACAGTAATGGATCATCGAATGCTGCACTTCACCAAGAATTGGATTCGATAATGGATACCACTACACGTATACCTTGTCTACTGTCTCATGAGGGGTTTAGCGAGTGGAAATTCAGATTTGAGAATTATGTCAAAATTAAAGATGCTAAGATCTGGAGAAGCATAGTTAGAGGTCCTCAATTCATCACCTACCAATGTGAGAACTCTCAAGAAGTTGCTGTGAAGCTGGTTGAGCTTTATGATGATGATGACTTTGCTAAGGTAGAGGAAGATGAAAGGGCACTCTCAACCTTGACCATGGCACTCTCACTTGACATTGATTTATGTTTTAGAGAATTGCAATTTGCTAAGGCTCTTTGGGAAGCATTGATTGAGGTGTATGAAGGAAATGAAGACATGAGGAGGAGCCATCAAGATCTCCTTCGACAAAGATTTAACATGTTTAATCAAATTCTAAGAGAGTTATTAGAGACTCAAGTTCATAGGTTCATAACTCTTGTGACTGAGATGAGATCTGTGAACGTCAACTTAACAGCTGCTGAAACAAACAATAAGTTGGTGAACTCCTTACCTCAAAGTTGGGATATGAACATTGCAATTATTAAGAAGACGAAGGACCTTAACAGGTTGACATTGTCTGAGGTTATGGCTAAAATCAAGGCATGTGACATGGATGACAAACAACGTGCTATAAACCATGCCAACTCCTACAACGCAGCAGGATACAGTGTTGCCTCAAATAATGCACTTATCTCACAAGACAACTTTTCTATGTTCAAGTTACCCAAGGGCAACATCGGTTTCAACCTCAAAGCAGTTTTTCAATGCTCAAATCCTCTCAGGGTCAATTTTCTCCAGTCTCATCACAACCAGCACCAGTGTTCTTTGCTAAACCTGCTCAATCCTTTGCTACAAATGTAAAGCCACAATCATCTGGTGTTTCTCCCAGTCAAAATTCAAGTCATATTCCTTCCATCTCCAAGGAAACTTAAGAGAACATTGCCTTGATGGCGGCATTCATGAACTGTTACAATACATTCCTTGCTGGAGATCTAGTTCAACCAGTAGTTGCTGCTGAACTTGATTAGATTCATCCTGATGATGTATAAGAGATGGATATCTCTCTTGGAAAATTGCCATGGCAGTGTTTTGTGCTTAGAAATTTACTAAGAGAACAGGGAGAAATAATTGGAATGTTCCAAATAATCAGAAGGTGGGTTTTAACAAGGACACTCTAAGGTGTTACAATTGTCACGAGCCGGGTCACTTTGCTCGTGAATGCACTAATCTAGCCAAGGAAGGAAATATGGAAAAGGGCGTTGGTTCCCGTGGGTAATGCTAGAGGAGAAGCTGGGAGTAGCTCAGGTGATGGTGAACGGGGTATGGTTTCTCAACAATTCTCCTGGAATGATCAGATGGCTGCTCTCAACATTAACAATCAGACTGCCAACTTTGCTCATGTTGAAGATGCTGAAGAAGAAAATGATGCTGAGGAACAAATAAAGAAACTTCAGTTTGCTTTATGGCATTCACTTCTCCAGCTTGTTTGAGGTAAGTTCTCCATTATGTTCTGAAGCTTGTATTGATAAAGTAGATCTTTACAAATCTCATAACAGTAACTTGCTTAGAGAAATGGAAACGGTAAAATCTGAAAACCATATACTCAAGAAAAAGGAAAAAGCTTACCTAGATAAAACTGAGGCACAGAAAAAGGACTTTTCCAAACTAAGATATGATCTTGTCACCATCTTGATGCTAAACAAAAAATTGTTGAACTAAGTTAGAAGTCTCAAATCTAACCGAAAAATTTAAAAGGGCTGAAATTGAATTTAGAAAGTTTGATGGCTCCAGTAAGGTAGTTATTTCCATGATTGAAAATCAGTTATGGTGGAAAGAGAATGAAGATGAGGGTTTAGGATATAGTCAAGTACCCCTACCATATAATAATAACTATACCAGTCTTCCTGTTACCAAAGAGCAGGTGGAAAAGGTAAAAGACATGAAGTATGGTAAGCCTATTAAAAATGAAAAGGTCGACTCAGTAAAGGATGCTACGTCCACTTATGAAGTGAACGTTTCTAATGTGTTTGCCTCATGGGCAGATAGAGTAATCATTGAGGATTGGACTGATGAGGATGATGACTAGTGCGTTTTAAAGAATAAAGACATCAATTCTGATGTTCCTTTAAATTTACCTGTTTTGAACTATGTTATTTCGGCTGTTTGTGTGAGCTCTGTTTTTAAGAGCAAAGATACTTGTGTGGTTGATTCTGTTAAGACTTTGAATTATGATAATTTGGTTTTTAATAAGTCTAAAAGGTCGGAAAAATCTAACAAATACTCACCGCCTAAGTTTGTCTAAGAGAGATGCTCTAATGACAAACAAGGTGCCAAGTCAAATTACGTGTCAAACGGTAAATGTTAGGTAAAGCAATCTGGTCCATACAATCAGTCCAGACAGGGATTTGACCAAAATAAATTCTTTATAAAACGATAAACTTGTTTTAACTGTGGTACTCCCGGTCATATTGCTAGAAATTGTCCACATCGTCCATACGTTCCTTACTATGGGTTCTATCAGAGGAATATGCCTCGTAATACCTATAGGTGAAATTTCAGGCATAATCAGGCTAATCCCTCTGACGATGATTGGAACATAAACAAATCTGGTAGGTTTAGTCCTTATCAGACCAAGCCTAACATGTTTCATAGAGGTGGTAGAAACAGTGCTTCGGTTTCGAAAACGAACACGAGTTCTAAACCGAAAATAGTGGTAAAAACAAAATCATCTGTTTCTTCCACTAAAACACTAGAGATCAAGTCATCCATTCGTACAAATACTGCCAAATCTTAAAATGGTAGACACCAATGGTTGCCTAAGTCTCTAGTGAAAGAGGCAACAAATTTGATATTAGATTATCAAAATAATATGTCATGGCAACCTGTGACAACCGTAGATGAGTCAGGGTCACCCAGTGTAACTATGTACTGGGTACCAAAGTCTCACTAATCTCGCACATCATGCAGGAACATCTATGGAGATCATCAGACCTTGGTATGTTGATAGTGGCTGTTCCAGGCACATGACATGAGACATTTCCTAGCTACATGACATTCACATCTTTAAAGGTGGGTTGGTGTCCTTTACGGGAGGTGAAAAGGGGAAGATTACTCAGAAGGCTAGTGTAAGTAACGGTGTTCTGAATTTTGAAAAATAATTTGGTTCCGGAGTTGAAGCACAGTCTGTTAAGTGTGTCACAGATCTGTGACAAAGGTTTTTCAGCTCATTTCACTAATAAAGAGTGTTTAATTTTAAAACCTGGTATCATCATACCAGAAGACTGGATTCTTGTTCGATCACAAAGAAAAGATAACGCTTACCTGATCAACATGAACAAAAATGTTTTTGATGAGTAAGCTGTTTGTTTTTAAAAGTGTCGAAACATAATGCCATGCTTTAGCATCGTCGTCTTGGTCATGCAAATGTGAAAAACTTAAAACGTCTTGCTAAAAATGATTTGGTGCGTGGTTTACCGGTCAAAGACTTTGTAACTGTTGAAAAGTGTGTGGCTTGTGATTTGGGTAAACACAACCAAAAAACTCATAAGCCAAAATTGATTAATACCATCTCATCTGTTTTTCAATTACTGCATATGTACCTTTTCGGTCCGGTTCATGTTTTGAGCCTTTCTCGTAGCTCTTATTGTCTCGTTATTACTGATGACTACTCACGTTTTACTTGGGTGTTTTTCTTGTCAAATAAGAGTGAAACTGCAGAATTGATCAAGAGTTTGTGGTGCTTAAGGAAAATCAACTAAATTTGAAGCTGAAGGGCATTCGCTACGACAATGGCACAGAATTCAAGAATGCTTCATTTAATTACTTTTGTTCTGAGAAGGGGGGGTGCTTCGACAATACAGTTCTGCTCGAACACCACAACAGAATGGTGTGGCTGAAAGAAGAAACAAGACTCTGACTGAAGAAGCTAGAACCATGTTGTGTGATTCAAAACTCCCGCTATTCTTCTGGGCATAAGCTGTTAATACTGCATGTTATGTTCAAAATCGGGTGCTGATCAACAAGTCTCAAATGAAAACTCCATATGAGATTGTCTAGGGTCATAAGGCTACAGTTGGTCATTTTAGAGCATTTGGCTGCCCATGTACTCTACTGAACCTTGAGTCAACTCCAAAATTTGGGGCCAAAGCCGAAGACTGTTACTTTGCTGGTTATGTTGGTCGTACTGCCTACAGAGTCTATAATAAGACAACCAAGCAGATTCTTCAATCCTATGATGTACGTTGGTTGGAAGAAAACGAAACCGATGCCCGTGTTGGTCCCGACTGGCTTTTCGATTACAATGAACTCTTCAAACCGTTCAGTGTGTTTCCTGTTCTCGACTCAGAAGTTTCGGGTGCCACAACCGTAGATACGGAAAAGGAAGAATTACATGTTGTCTCACATATATCTCTAGTTCTAGATGATGATCTCTTAGAATCACCAAATGTCTCTCCAAATGTGTCTGTCAATTATCAAGAAAAGGTTACTGAAACTGTGTCCTCACCTACCTCATCAGAAGATTCCCATGTAGTTGAGGGGGAGAGTCCTATCCGTCAAATTTCGGGAGCACGTTGTTTCCGGATATCATTCCAAATGAATATGTCGCTAGCACCTCGTACTCACATAGTATAGCGGCCTCTGGATGGATAAACCCTCTCAATGAGGTTGATGAAAATATTTCAAACTTACTCTCTACCGGTGTTGTTTCGGAACAATTGATTCCATCAAGAATTCAACGAATCACCCAATTGAAAATGTCATTGGTTATCTTGAAACAGGAGTGTCCACCAGAAGTCACACTGGACACATAAACAGTTACTTGTTTTCTTGCTTTATTTCTCAGATTGAGCTAAAGTCGGTCGAAATGGCTCTTTAACAAGCTCGGTGGATGCGATGCATGAAGAATTAAATCAGTTTGATAAGTTAAAGGTATGGAGATTGTTTGAACTGCCAGTGGGAAAGAAAGTGTTGGATATGAGGTGGGTTTTCCAAAAAAAAAGCAAGATGACACGGGGGTTATCGTTAGAAACAAGGAACGGCTGGTTGTTCGTGGTTTTCTTCAGGTTGAAGGTTTAGACTAAACTGAGGTTTATGCTCCCGTAGCTAGACTCGAAGCCATCCGGATTTTTCTGGCCTATGCATCATTTATGGGTTTTACGGTCTATCAGATGGATGTTAAAACTGTGTTTCCGTATGGTGAAGTTAAGGAGGAGATTTACGTGGATCAGCCACCGGGGGTTGTAGATTCTAAGAATCCTACACATGTCTACAAGCTAGATATAGCACTGTATGGTCTTCATCAAGCCCCTCGGGCATGGTATGCTACGTTGACGGCTCATCTTCTGGGTCATGGTTATAAAAGAGGGACCATCGATCTGTAACACCCCGTCTAAAGCGGAAACGCCTGAATGTGACGTACAGATTGCTCAAAACACATTTGACACTATTGAGTGACAATATTATCAATAATTAATTTAAACATCAAGTACACAAGTTTGTAACATGAAATACATGGAAAATATAAGAACAATTTAACAACTTGTCCATTTATTGAAATACCCTAAGTTCTAATGTCTTCCTCTTGTTTGAACTTCGCATAAATGTACCTGTAGCATATATATAAAATAAAGTCAACTAATTGAATAGTTGGTGAGTTCACACAAGTTTTGATATATGTACATAAAAACCATACAATTTCATGAACAAGTGTAAATGAGCAAGTAAGGTCCTTTCCAGTTGGGATTGTGCACCAACGTACTCGGATAATAGCGCAAGTAAGTGTCTTTTCCGTTAGTAACAACCAACGTACTCAGATCGGGGTCCCTATTCCACTCATAACATCGAGGTCCTGAGTGCATAGGGGGGCGTATGATCATACTTAATGAGGAAACCATGAGAACGTAATCTTTGAGCAAGTAAGCATATAAACACACAAGTCCATGTAATGAATTGTAGTTTTGTAAATAATAAGGAAACAAATTTTTAATGTTGATAGGATATATATGCTACCCCTAAAATGTGTAAAAGCGTTAGAAAGAGGGTGTGAGAAACTCACCTTGAAGTTGAAGACAAACTTGAAATGAAACCGAAAATGAAACCGAAGTAATTGAACGTCACGAACTAGAATTAAAAGCACAAAATATTAACTAACGACTAATAAAAAGTAGATGGATCGGGTTGTCGAGGTTGTTTTATATATTTTACATTATTTTATGAAGGTTGATATTATAATATTATTTTAATAAATCTAATATTCTTAAATTACGAGGTAAATGCTAAGTTTGAATATTATAACGTTTACGGATTTTGGATGTTAATGCCATATTTTATTTTGAACAACGACATGTTAATGAATTTTATAGTTTAACGAAGGAAAATATGTACACACACACACACACACACACATATATATATAAAAGTTAAACTAGTTTTAAACGATATTTACGGGTTTAAGATTTATAACGTTTATGCATTATGGATCTTCACAAAATTTCGCTTTGAAAAATAATTATATTAGCGTGATATAAAGTTTAAATAAATAATATATATTAATTTGATATTAATCGGAGTTTTAACGAAAACTTAACGGAAACGAAGGTCGGGTTTATAGGTAAAAAGAGATTATACCTAATTTAACTTTATAATATAATTTTATTGATTTAATATAATTTTTATAAATTTTATTTGGTTAATATATATTAAAAGAAAGATTTCTAAAAAAAATAAAAACAAAAGACCAGCCATGACCCAGGTTTGAACCCGGGTCCCTTGATTGGCACATCCATTACCTAACCAGTTGGACCAGCTTGTTAATTTGTTGAAAGAATATAAACTGATATATATATACAAACATTCCAATTCATCTTCTACACTACCAAACCCTAGAATCCTAATCTGTTAATTGCCTCCATGTTTGCACAAATTAGGTTAGGGGTTTTGTTAGTCGCGTTGAAACGAATCATAACCATATAAAGCTTACTTGGATTGGTGC
The DNA here is from genome assembly GCF_021521415.1 of Bidens hawaiensis. Lineage (NCBI taxonomy): Eukaryota > Viridiplantae > Streptophyta > Magnoliopsida > Asterales > Asteraceae > Bidens > Bidens hawaiensis. The sequence continues at coordinate 255,298 of NW_027495519.1, forward strand.
CAGAAAGAGGGTGTATGGAATGTCACCGAAAAACGGTATTGGGTGAATTAGTTAGAGATTTTAGAGTGTAAATTAACTGAATTTGATGTTTCGGACGAGATTAGATGAAGGATTAAAGGTTATTTATAGTGTCAACTGGAACTTATGGCGTTTAATTATCGTTAATGATGTTTAAAAATATATCCGGCCGTTAGTCGACGGTTTTGGTGATTAATTAGTGTTAATTGGGTCGTTAATGACAAAGTAAATCAATTAATAATGTTTAGTAATAGTGGAGAAAACGTTTAGGGTGATTAACGGATCAAAAACAGCCATAATACGACGTTTTATATATAGACGGCGTCGGAAATCCGGTCGCCGGATTCGGGGCCGGAAAAACGTGAAGAAACAAGTGGGGTTGCTAGCTGCTACGTTGTATTATTATTATTATTATTATTATTATTATTATTTATTTAAATCTAATTTACATATTCAACCCCTATACTTTCATTTTATATTAAAACTGAATTTAAAGAATGTTTACAAATTGAACCTTGTACTTTTCAATGTTATATAAGTGAAATAAAATGTTTTGGATTATTTTTATATTCTATCCGACTAGTTTGGGAATCGATTAAGTAAAGACTTTAGATAATCATAAATCATCAATGACAATATATTAATGATAAACAAGAAATTAGAATAAATTGAAATGGCAAAACGAGTCGGTTTGACGAATATAAATACCAAAAAAACTTAAACATAAATGAAACGAATCTTGGGACATATATATATAAAACAAAACCGAAAATTTAAAATGGGTCGGGTTTTCGGGTTTGAAAAGTAATGAATGTTATCATATTCTGTTCTTTAAAACCGTGGGAAAGATTTGATCTTGGTTCAAATTTATGTGGATGACATCATTTTTGGATTGACCAGTGCTGGGTTGTGTTCTGAGTTTGAATAGGTGATGAAGAAGAGGTTTGAGAAGAGCTCACTGAGGAAATGACAACATTTCTAGGGTTGCACGTTCATCAGAGTTCAACGAGAATTTTGCTGCATCAAGGAAAATATGTTGAAGATATGCATGCAACGTTTGAATTTCAAGATTCCAAAAGTGCTACCACTCCTATGGCGGAAAGGCCTCCCTTGTCCTCTGGTCCTGAAGGGAATCCCATAGATCAAACATATTATCGATCGATTATCGGATCCCTCATGTATCTCACCGCCAGCCTCCTGACATCATGTTCGTTGTTTGTCAATGTGCTCATTTCCAGGTTAACCCTAAACTCTCTAATTTAATTGCTGTTAAACGTATTTTTAGATATATGAAGGGACAACTGAAGTTAGGTCTTTGGTATCCCAAAAACTCAGAATTTGACTTTCATGCTTTTGCTGATAGCAGTTATGGTGGAGAGGACATTGACAGGAAATCCACATCTGCTGGTTGTCAGTTCTTGGGAGATCGTCTCATCTCTTGGCAATGCAAGAAACAACAAACGGTGTCCACATAGACTGCCGAGGCTGAGTATGTTGCTGCGTCAGCTTGCTGCTCACAGGTTATCTGGATGCAACACCAATTGCTGGATTACGATTTGGAATTTCTTGACACCCGTATCTTTTGTGACAATGACGCTACCATTGAAATCATTAAGAACCCGGTTCAACACTCAAAAACCAAGCATATTGATATTAAAATACATTTTATTCATGACTGTTACGACCGTAAATTGATTCATCTTGAACAAGTTCACATTGATAATAATGTGGCAGACTTATTTACAAAACCGGCCGGGACAGCCAGGTTTAATGTGCTTGTCGGTTCTCTTAAAATGGTTGTTTCGAGGATTAAGTCTTTTTGAGGATAAATTTGTACATATTTTATTTTTGCACAAATTTAGGGGGAGAAAAGTAAAAAAAAATTCAAAAATAGTGTATGTGTGTGTTTTTAATATTAATTTTTTTTTTCAAAAAAGAGTGTGTTTTCTTTTAAAATGTTGCTTATTCAATCTCGCTTAAAATTATGTCGGTTGATCTAGTTGGAAGGACATATACTTGTATATGTTTGGTCCTGTCATCTATTCATAGATTCACAAGATAGCCATTCACCTAAAGATTGAAAGCATCTGGGCGATTGTGATGTAGCTTTGTTTTAAACTCTTTCACTTAAAATTATATCGGTAATTCTAAGATGGAGGGACATGTATTGTCATATATGTTTGGTCCTATTAACGACTTGTGGACATACGGGATAGCCATTTACCTAAAAACTAAGAGTGACTTATTTTTAAAATTGTGTCTTCTGTAACTCTCAGGGATGTGATATGATTATTCTGTTAATAGCTTTTTGAAGCTTAAAATTATTTTCATATGAAAATTTATTCAACCTTTGTAAAATGATAGTAAAGTTTCGGTATGCCTAACGGGTGAAGTTATTAAGATTAAAAGGCTCTAGAACAGTTATTGATTTGTATGGTAGCTTTCCATGATGCATAAAAGTTGACGCGATATAAACTAAATTTGCTAAACTTACCGTGGAGAGTCATTTTGAAGAAATGTGCATGTCTCCATATACATCACTCCGAAGGATAGGCAGAAAATCAATTACCCAGTCATTCACGAGCCCGTTAGTGTCTTGATCTACAAAAATATTGTATTGTTCTGCTTAGTATTATTATTTAATATATATATATATATTAAAATTCATTTTTTAAAGGCTTAAAGGGTCAAACTAGAACTACAAGGGTGGGGCACTCAAGTAAGTCCTAAACACCCTGAATGAAAGGCATTTAAGTCCAACGTTCAACCTTGAAGCCTAATTTTTTGTCTGTCTGTGTGTCTATAAAATCTTTTGATCAAGCACTAGGGGGTTGGAGTCAAATTGGGATGATCTGGGGAAAGCCAAATATGCTTTGAGAAGAGATAGGAGGTACCATAAATCCATGAGTGATGTCCATCTAAGTTGTATGCCGAACTGAACCTAATTCATATCACTGATGCAATGGAAATCATGCTAAGTTCGTTATACCTGCTATCAACATGTCTCTTTATGTCATAATAACGCTGAACATGAATCCTTGTGACAACACCTTAAACAATATGATTCCATGTTCGGATCTTTTCATAAAAGGCGGTATTTTTAACAAAACTGAAATTTGATCCCAAATTAGCTAAACTACAAGAAGACCGGTGTTTCGTGTTATGTTTTGTAAACTGCATTTTTTTTGTTTTATTCTAATTTTTTATCTCATTTTATTTTACTTGAATTTGCTTTCATCTCAAAATTACTCTCCTCTAAACAGATGTTATAACGGGCTACTTTTGATTTGGTTAAGACTTGTTGGGCTTTGAGTTTATCCATTTTTTGGTATGTTTACTTGGTCTTGGGCTTAATCTTTTGACTTGGGCTCATTTGGCTGGGCTTATCTTGTTTCTCGGCACATTTGTTTTGAAATATAAATGATTTTGGGTCTCCATTACTGTCATTATTTCCAATTCACATTCACTTTTCATCTCTCTGGCTGAAAACCCAAATCTCTTGGTATCCTAATCAAGTTTGATCGTGTCTTAGCTTCTTTGTGTTCGATAACAGGTAAGGGATCGACAAATGACATATTTGATAGTGTGCTAGTTTGATTATGACTTAGATGATTGTTCGGGTCCTTGTTGGACGATTGATACAAAGAACTCTTATTATGTTGGACATTTGTTCTGGTTAATGCCATTATTGGGACCCTAGGAGGTTTTCCAGGTCACATCCATGGCGTAATCGGTCTTTTGGAGAAGATGACACGAGTTTCTAGGTAGAAAACCTTTGGTGAAACCAAGAGTTCTCGTTTGACTTTTGTTGACCGAGATCTCTCATTATTGACAGAGAACTCGGGTTCTCGATAGGACTGGACAGAGAGCTCATATCTCTGACCGAAAACTCTCTTCCTTGACCGAAATCCACCTATGTGGAAAGAAAATAACTTGTTGGACCGAAATCTATTATAAAACCAAAACTATGTTTCATTTATGGTCCTTGTAACTTGTTTCTATCAAAACTGGTCCTAAATGTTTAAAGAATTAAAATCATATCCTTAAACTTATGATTGCTGTTCAAGTTGTGTAAACTATTGCTAACTTGACTCGTTTGTTGCAGTAATGGCTGATCAGGCACCACTAAAGTTTGTTGACACTCACAATATTGCTGAATACTTGTTTGATCCTCTATTGGCACACAAGGAGTTCAAGTCCATGATCGTCGGTCTCAATACTTGCAGGATTTCTCACGCTTTATGAGAAAATCCTGTCATATGCAAAAAAAGATCACGGATTTCTGGAATCAGCGGGGAATAGATAGAGCTGTTACTATAGACTCCAAGGTTCAGACTAAGCCATTCGTCATCTCGGAGGCCATTATACGTGAAGTGTTGTTTTTTGGGGATCACCCTGATTACCCAATGGAATACTCAACCGCTGCTGTCACTGATGTGTTAACAAGAATGGGTTATAAGGGATCTTATCCTTCTGCAATCAAGAAACTGTTCCATCCTTACTGGAGATTTTTGATACACACATTCTTTACTTGTGTGTCAAGACGAAAAGGAGGATCTGAGTAGATTAGTCACACCCAAATGTCTGCGGTAGTTGCTCTGATCATGGACTATAACTACAACTATTCCAAATTTGTGTTCGATGAAATGATGAGTAACTTGAAAGGGAAGAAAAAGGAGATGTTTCTTATGTATCCCAGGTTTCTGCAAATGATATTCGATTCACATTATCTTGATCCTACAAGGTCTGTCGAGGCGCTGGATATGAAGTCAATGGGACCCAACTCCTTTGGGCTGATGAAACAATCAAGGAAATGGGCAAAAGTTGTTTACCAGGGTCTTCACGATCTGGTTAAGTTTTGCAGGTTTGCTGAAACTGAGACTATGTCAGTCAGTGCTCACGTTGCTGAAGAGCATGTGGCGCCAGTTTAGAGGTGTACTTCTACACTTGAGATTATTTCAGATGATGAAGAAACTGAAAACCGTAAACAGAGAATGCTCCGTCTGTTGAGCAATTAAAAGAGTTTGAGAACTTCAAAAAACTGCTACAGTTGGCTGCCTTGAAGCCTTCTCAAGCAGTCACTGTGAATGAATATGATGATATCCCTGAGGAACCAGCCGCCGATCTTATTCTACATAAACGAAGGAAGAAAGATCCAAGACCTGGCTTGCTGGTCACTGAAGCTACAACAACAACAACAACAACAACACAACAAGCCAACAACAACAACATGAGTCGGAAGTTCCCGAGACTCATGTTGACACAAGTCCATCCACTACTGAGCCTCAAACACAAGAACAAAACTTTGATGACATTGCTCATGAGTTTGATTTTGAGGCAGATGTCCCACATTTTGATGCACCATCTGGATCATCTGACCCAATTGATCAGGGTCAGTCAAGCTCTAGTGCTTCCGAGAGATTGCTCGGATTCTCGCCATGCAAGACACTTATTTGCAGAATAAAGGAAAAGAGGTTGTACTTCAAGATGCTCCTGTGAACATACAAGCTCTGCAACATCGCGTTTTTAAACTAGAACAAGATTTGGTTGTAAAGGACGTGCGTATTCAAGAGCTCGAAGCTAGAAACTCTGACAAAGATTCTAAGATCAAAGAGCTTCAGTCCAACATGTGAGACTTCACTGCTATGTACCTTGATCTTCAACAGAAACTTATTCAAAAATTTGGCTACGAATTCAACAGCAGTGTGGATCCTGTTTTGAAGACAACTACTGCTGATATAGTTGGGAGCTCCAGTGCACAAACTTCTGCACATGCTGATGCTGCTAAGTCACTGGAGCACTATATTTCAATTCCACTCAAGACTGCTGAACAATGGGATTGCATTCAGAAAAATCTCCTCATTATGAAGAATTCTTATCAGAATGTTGAATCGTCCGATCATCCAGACAAGTTTATTGTCACTTTACAGAAGGGATTCTCATATAAATATGGTGATGTTCTAGAGTTATGTCATGGGGTTTTTATGCTGAAAAGAACATGTGGTGGGTTAAACGAAGGTCTGGGAATACTGAGTACTATAAGAAGATGAATGACTTCGGATCTTGGACGAAGGTAGATCTTAGCGACCTGATCAATGCACCTTTCACAATCCATCTCATGATAAGAGAGGTACAGATTTCTGGAATATTTTGAGGAATCAGGTTGATAGAGGCTTCCCGAAAATGACAACTTCCGAATAATTCTTAAAGAAAGCTAAGGGGTCAAGGATCCAAGGACAGGAAAGACCATGGTCAATGTAATGTGGCCTGCAACAAACAAGGCCACTAATATTCCTGTGCCTAGTGTAATACCATACGGGACCTGGAAAATATGAGATTCTGGATGTTTGATAGTGAAACTGCTACCGTTGTCATATGATTACAGAAGGGTAAAGGGCAGTATAGGTTTTTTGATCCAAGAGATTTTCTCAAGCTTGGGGAACGAGATATAAAGACACTCAACACTTTTCAAATCATTGCTGATCCAATTTTTGAAGAAGTCACAAAGGAATATACTAGAATGGCAGCTTCTATTATCAGAACAGGTTTTTGGGCAGGTGGTTTGAAGAATGCGGATGTGGATATCATGGGATGACTAAAGGACGAAGCTACAAACCCAGTGGGAGATTGTTGGGTCTATATTTGGTGGTTTGTAGTTAGTTCTAGTTTAACAGGTTTTGTTTTTGGTTTATGTAAGTAAACCGAGATCCTTTAGTGATCTCGGTGGGATTTGGGCTTTATGTTGGGCTTGGTTGTTGGTTATCCTATATATAGATAATGTGTAGAGGGTTTGGAGGTTAGCGTTCATAGGGAATATAGCCGTGAACAAGTTTTGTGTAACATTGTGCTCAAGCACCCGGCGTTTATACAACGTGTGTTTTGAAGCAAGATCTCGTGCTTATACCATATTGTCTTTGTTTTTCTTGAATCACCTAACGTTATATTCCGCAATATCGTTAGGTTTGTTGATAAAATATTGAAAGATCCTAGCTTGGAACTTACAGTCTCAACAAATTTCCCAAATGAACACAACTTTAGTAGTTTTTCTCTTTAGTTTCATGAGTCCAAATGAAGTTGGTCCCATGGCTTTAGCATCTTGTGTCTCAACAGTTCCACGTCTGGATAATGAGTTTCAAAAATCATTGGCTCACAATCTCTTGAAACACAAACTTAGAGTAATTGGAGTCCCAGTCCATAATTAGGGCCACAATAATAGATGTCTGAGTTTGACTGATTTCTTCTGATCCACCCTTTCTTCCTGTAATATAGCTCACAAAAGTATGAGCTAGATACCTCCAATATGGCTGTAACAACTTCTTTTTAGTAGGTGGATAGTTTCTCTCTTAGCTCATTCTTTGAAGAACTTCAAAAACAATGACCTTTGAGTACTCAGTGGGATGTTTAGGTTGATAACCAAACAATAATCCATTTGTTCTTAATAGTTGATCTAATGGTACCAACTCCCCTACACCTCTAGGATTTAGTATTGCCTTGTTCCTGATGCCAGTGATAATATCTTTATATAAGACAGGATTTTCTCGAATAGCATGAGAAATCCTGCATGTGTTCAATACGATTATCATTGACTTGAATTCTTTGTGTGTAGTAGGTAGATCAGACAAATATCCAGCTATGTTGTGAGAGTCAACAAACTTCAGAGGTGCTTGATCAACCATTTTATGCAACAAACGAGCCAAATTAGACACATTGGTTAAAATAATATGCCATAAAAATCATTGTCAACACCCCTTTTAATTTGATCAACACAAAATATTGGATTTTCGTCAGAACATAAGATTTCGGTTTAACATGATGATTTCGGTCATTACATGTTTTCAGTCAACAGAAATCCGAGAACCCAAGGGTTTTCAGTATGTTGACTCCTTGATTTTCGTGCCTATCTTACCTAACATGCCAAACCACCATTGCCAAACGTGTAATTTTATCAGTTGACCACCAAAATCTTTTCCAAATCATAAAATTAATCATGGATTATCACATAAAACACATAATCGATCATAGAGATACCATAATCCAAGTATTCATTCAAACCGATTTCAATGTTCCAAATCCTAATTATCGAAACATGTTGCAATATGTCACACCCTGCACTGCATGTGGAATCCATGAAACGTGACCTCATGATTAATAATGAGTACCATGGAGATAAATATAGCCACGATAATATTTACTAAGTTGAAATAGTTTGTTTTCTTTTGTTTTCAAATGGAAAATAAATCACATATGACAAGAAGCAGCATAATGATGTTTTCGTTTATTGTTTGAGTCCATCGTTAAGTGTAATAAAATGGTTCATCTATGAAGTTGGTGAGAAACATAGGTTTTCGAAAATGATTGTGTTATTCCCATATCAGGATAACTTTTTATAAATTTGTGAAATTGATGATAAACATGGATTAGGCATGACAATCCATCCAGATGATGATAATGATAATAATAAATGAGGCATGGGCCACACAAGCTGCCTTATGCTTGAGGTCCCAACCCAAAGGGTATGTTGATATACTAACAGTGGTCTAGGATCTTTTCTTCTTTGTTTTCTTGGTACCAGACCAGTGTTTGTATCTTGACTACTTTCAGATGGTTTGTAACAACTCGGATTTATCATCTATTATTTTGTCAACCAAAACCCGACCCGTTTTATGTTCGGGAAATTTATTGGTAAAATTATCACGTTTATCGAGTAACTAATATTTTATTTAATTGTTTATTATAGTTAATTATTATATATTAATTAACCTTGAAAAATCTACAATTCTTACCCTAAATCATACTTTAACCCTATTATGTTTCCACCTCTTTAGTCTAGGGACTAATATGCAATTTTGAAATATTATAACCCATTAACCCTCCTAACCCGTTTCCTCGAGACCCGACCCGTTAACCCACATCGTTTTCAAACCCGATTACAATTGGGTTTACTTGGACCTTAATTCTCGACACTAAATTGAAAATTGAATCTTTGAGTACATTATACATGCCTAATTCGGCCAACCAATGTTATTAATTATGTTAAATGGATCAAAAAGACATCCGTATTGCCTATATTGTTAGCCGACGTTAGCCCAATCGTGATTTAATATTAACTGGCGTTCATAGCTCAATTAATTTTCCAGATGCAGTCTTCATAGCATCGACAATCAAACCCTTAATGTTAATTATGTTATCACAGCCTTTTTAATACCCTGTTTGTCTTTGTTCTTCGCCGGCGCTGTCACGATCCAATTAACCCTCTTTACCAGAATGTTTAAGGTAATTGATTTTTTTAGATATGATTGTCGTTATTCATAGTACATTAACCCTATGCTTAATTGAATAAACAATAACGGATTGATAGATTTTAGGAATTAGGGTTTACAGGAATTGGGGTTTAATCTGAGCTGTTGTATTTAATTTATTTTTCTTGTTCTAAAACCAACGTATAGTCTGGCTCAGTTGGTTTGTGGGTGTATAAGTTGGGTTGTGCCGGCCAGGCTGCGCGGGTTCGAGTCCTGGCAGCCGTGTTTTTGTTTTTGATAATTATTATTTAATTATCATATTAACTCATTTATTTATTTATATTTATTTTATATATAATAATTAATTGATATATTGTCTAAAACCGACACACACCATTCGTTTTTCTTCCGAACTTTAGTTAAACCATATATACGATATTTGAAATTTGTTAAAGGTTAAAGGGTTAAAAAGGTTTTATTTATTTAACATGAGATAATTAATATATATATATATATATATATATATATATATATATATATATATATATATATAATACCTTATTGTTTTACATAATTATTTGGTCAAGTATTTTCTAAAAGAGTATAATTTATATAAATGTTATTATTTATTGTCTATCATATAATATTTACAATATTAATATTAAAGAAATCGTTATTAATATTAAAAATGTATATAAATACATTAAATGTGTTATTAGTTTAAAATAAATATTTAAAACGAATTCTTTATATAAACAATGAAATCTTTATATATATATATATATATATATATATATATATATATCTAAGTATTTTTAAAATTTAATCATATTTATTACGATAAAACTTTGATAGTAAAATTTATGATAAATCTAAGAAATATTTAGCTTTTGCAAAGAACAATCTCGACCATCATTTAAAATCCCGAACCTCTATTTAGTCTCAGATTCAGTTATGCTTTTAAATCAGGATTACTCATAGACAATCCATCTATTTTATCCTTAGATTTCTTGTGTGACTCTAATGATTGTCTGTATGTATCCTTGATTGAAGCAGGTTCTTTCATTAGTGAATCGTTTTGAGCATTAACTATGCCAACTTTTGACTTAACAGATTTACAGTAACTACATGACACATTTTCAGATAATTTAACAAAAGAAGGACTAACCTTGTCAATCTTTGCCATGCATGCAAAATTTGTCAGTCGCATGTTGCATGAAACATCTAAATCTTATTTAGTTTCTATTTCACTCTCAGAAGTTAATCCCACTCCACTAGCATCTTGAAAATCCTCCACTTGATCAAACATTGCATGATTAGCTTGATTTCCATTTCCCTACAGTTGTTGATTCCAATCAATCCCTTCAAGTGTGAGTAGAGCTTGTGATCCTGTAGCCTTTGAAGAATCTCCCCAGAAGGTTTGTCTTTTACCTCAGTAAAACTCTTTCCTAAACATATGTCTTGAGAACGGGGTCCACTTTATTCCTTTTTTGGCTTATCACACTCTTTTTCAAAATGATCGAACTCTTGAAAATTATAACATTTAACCTTAAGTTTGTCAAAACTAACTCACTTGTTTAATGACGGTAAATCTTTACCATTTCGTTGCATAAACTTTTTAACCTTACGTACTATCATAGCCATGTTCCATTTGAGGTCCATCAGCTCTAGATCGTCTGGATCAATCTGATCATAATCTTCGTCAGTCAATTCACTCATAGCAATCTTTCTACCCACCAAGTTTTCATATGAAGTCATGAATGCATAAAGAAAAGCAAAATTCTGTTCAGCCTCTTTCATATTTACATTTGGTGGTGATTTGAAAACATTAACAGTTGGTCCACTAAAATTAGCATTTGAGCCAGATTCCATGAAGCACATATTTGGTTCAAGAAATGAGATGATCCATCTTGTGAAGTTTGAGTGAAAAATGCATTAATCGGAGCAGTAGAACTACTCAAAGCTAATGAGCCACCTTAGAGAGTTGGATCTTGATTATCCTTTGATGATATTTTACACCTCAAATCATATTCTCTTTCCTCAATTTTTTGCATATATTCCATTGCAGTGAGATCTTCATTCTTGAATAAATTGTTTTCTTTCAGCACGAGCAAAAACATTGAATAATAAACCGGAAGAGCATTCATAACAGGATCAATCTTATCAATTTCACTAGGTTCCATCTTTAGTTTATTCATCTAAGTGATTAGATGATTAAACCTTGTAAGCATTTCCTCCACAGTTTCTCCTTTTAATAAGTTAAAATTTATAAATTGAAATTTCAGCATAACCTTCTTACTCTCCTCGATATTTCCCGTACTTCTCATTTTAATGTGCTAAACCAACGAAGAACATATTTTAATGCTTCCCACTTAATGAAAAATATCGTCGGGTAATGCCATCGTCAAAGTCGAATATGCCTTGTTTGAATTTCCAAAGATTTCTTTTTCTTCTTGAGAATACTGAGTAAAAGCCTTTGAAGTAAAACCAGTTGTTTTACTACCAACCATGGTTATCATATAAACATCGTCAAGACATCTCAAATAGTTAGGGTGAACAGACCCTAAATGTGCTCGGAATCTTGATTCCCATTTTGCAAAATCACTAAACTTCATTAAACGAGGGCATTTTGAATGTGATCCAATCTCAGCATCGAGATGTAACATCTGTTGCATAAACACGTTTTGAGATGCCAATGCGTAATAACCAGCCATTTCAAAGTGAAGTATAAAATAAGGTTTAAGTTGAAATAAGTCCAAACTTGAAACTTAAAGGTGGAAAATGTAAATATTAGTAACGAATGGTTGTAATGAATTGATGAAAATAACGAATGAGTGAGAAATGGAATTATGATAAACAGTATCACGAATAAGGTATCCGTTGAAGAATGAATAACGAATCACGTGACGAACGAAGTGACGAATGGCACTCAATCTTCACAAATGATAATAACGAATAACTATAACGAATTAAGATCCAATAACAACGAATCAACACCCGAATAGATAAATGAATAGCTTAACAAATGGATGACGAATGTAATAACAGATGATATGATAACGAATGAACTTGGCATGAATGGGTTCAGTGATGAATCAGTTGACGAATGAGTGATAACGAATGTGTTTCTATCACGAATAGCTGATAACGAATCAGCTACGATATCAAATGAGGTTGTTATTATGTTGTAACAACATCGACACATGGCACGAATCAGTTATACCCTGATCACGAATGACTATTAATCTTATAGAGAATGAAGGTATTCATTATAACGAATGAATCTTATGAACAATCAAACCTTCAACAATGGACTTTTAGATCTGATTTTTCCATGTCTAAACATTTATTCGAACGAACACAAATCAATGGATTAAACACTCAGTTCTCAACCAAATTACACAAATAAATACTCAAAATGCTCCTCTTAATCCCGTGGACAAACCCAATACTATCCGAACACTCAATTCCAGACCTAAACAATTCCGAAATCTATAAACCATACAAATAGACACCTTTGTTTCCTAAACTCACAATCTCAGTCCAATTCCATCACAAACTCTCACAATACTTCAATTCAATAATCATAAAGAACACCAACTCAATTCAGAATCCAATTCCAATCAGTTCATCATTTAATTAACATCTCATCTTGCTAAATTAGATACAATTGACAAACTCAAAACCGGATCAAAACTCAACAAACAATCAATGAACTATCCAATCAATTAATTACGAATTAAATTAACACACACACAATCTGTTGGGATGAGAAAAAGGCTAAAGGAAGATTGGTGACAGAACCGAGCCACGGTGCGGAAGCGCATACATAAACGATGATAAATGAGCTCGAATCTAGGATCGATTTGCAACTAGTATTCACTCTTGAACGATAATAATGGATGGATGGGGAGAGTTCTGTTTGATTAACAATTAATAATAGGATGAACAATTGTAATTAAAATACAAAAGATAGATGTTGTACCATGATTTCATTAATCAAATGATTCTTATTAAGAACCCTCATACATACATACGTACGTACGTACATACATACATAAATACATACATACATACATACATACGTACATACGTACGTACATACCTACATACATACATACATACATACGTACATACATACATACATACGTACATACATACATACGTACGTACGTACGTACGTACATACATACATACATACATACTCATAAAGGAACGACCACCCGACGAGAGCTCTTCCACGGGGGCAAAATCTCAATACAATGAAAATATCTCACAATACACACATGACCTAAATAAATGACCTAAATCATCTATTTATACTAGTCTTCTGTCTTGGTCTTTACTCCACCGCCACTTGGATAAGACCAAAGGAATAATATATAATATAATATTTCACCCGACAAATGCTTCAATTACTCGTTATAATTTCTTGTTGTCTTTCATTAATTTCTTATTCTAAACGAGTAACGATTCGATGCGTCGGTCTAAAATATAATACCCAAGAATCTCCCCCCTTAGACTGATGCCATCAAATCACTTTCACGATCACCTCATAAATCGATGCCTTTCATAGAAAGTCCCCCCCCCCCCCACAATAAGCGTCTCCCATTTTTCATTACAAATCATCTTCTCTTTATCTCTTTTGGATATTGTTGTATAGGCATAAGATCGAGGAATCAAACTTCAATGATCAACTACGAGTTAATCCGAAACCGCAAAAGGAAATAAACTCAAAATTTTCCTTAAAATGAGTCTTTCACTTGATTCGACCAAAATTTGCAATGAAATTCCATATAACTTTTCTCCCCCAATTTCGTTGCAATGTCATAAAAGAATGTGTCTTTAAATCAAGTGCGGGTGAACATCTTCAATTTAAACAATCTTGACCATCCCTATCAAGAATTGTTGATAACATTCGAAATAAACAAACTAAATAAAATACCTTTTGTGGTTGAAAGTTGACATCTGACATGGCCAACTCTTGAAATGATCCTGATAGATCAACCATCTTTATCTTGAAAGCACTTTGTTGAAATTGTGAAATTTTTGTGATTTTTGTCCATTTTTTGCTATAAAAAATCTTCAAAAATGACCAAAATACCCCTCGTTGACCCGACACAATTAACGACTGAGTTTAACAGAAAAGTCACTTCCAAACGGTCACTCATACTTGGGAAAACCTTTTTAATTAAGAACACACAGTCAAAAAATCAACGGATAAGCAAGTATACATCATTTTGTTCATCTTGTCCCATTTGACTTTTGAAAGTCAACTAGACATGCTCTCGAGCAAATGGCATTCTTTCGAGCAAATGACATGCTCGTGAATATACCTTAACATTTTTCTTTAAAAACTTTCACAAGACATGCTCGAGACAAAAGGTATACTCGAGAATTATCATGATATGCTCGGAACAACACTTTTGTACTCGGTGCATCAACACATAAACCTTTACACATAAAACTTCTACTTTCTTTACACAAACACTTAATTTTCTGCATAAAACATTGTTCAAAAGCTGCAAGTTGTCAAAAATAACCCAGCTGCAAAAAGACTAAAGTACCCCTGCCTTGCTTTAGCTCGGCAATAGAATTAGTTCGTTAACAGCTCCTTTTTAACAACATTTTTATCACTAAAATCAGCAACTTCAGCAATAAAATCAACAAATATCAACAATAAAATCAGCAGCATAATCAGTTCGTCAACAACCCATTTTTTAACAACATTTTTCAGAACTAAAATCAACAATTTCAGCAACATAATCATCTTAATAACAACCCTTTTTAATAGCAAAGTCAGCAAATTTTAATAGCAATTTCATCAAAAATTTTAGCAACAGAATCATCATTAATCAGCTGGTTAACAGCACGTTTAAATCAGCAAATAATCAGCTCTTTAACAGCACGTGTTACAGTAATTTCAGCACATGAACAACACGCTTTAGCAACAATTCCAGCATGTTAACAGCATCCAATCATCTTGTACATTTTGTTTCTACAACAAAATTACAATATATCCCCTGCTATAGCCCATGTAGATTCAAGGTGCCAGACCATTCTGCCACTGTTGCCAATTAGTGCAACAGCTGCTCGAGAAATAACCAAATCAGCAACATCATATCAGAAACATTATTGGTTATGCAACAGCGGAAGCAGATTACTTGTTTAAGAATACACAAATCAACACCACAAATTATTCATATTTAGTCTTAGAATGGCAAAAATAGCCCTGGTTCGAGTAAATCAGCAACATTCAAAATATCATACAGCAGTAGATTTGACTTGAAATAACGATGATATGAATCCACAATGCCCAAATAGCCTATGTTAGCATGGTTTGAGAAGACACATATGTAGCAACTAACAACTTGAACATAATCACATCGGCATCATCTACTTGTTAATCACATTAAGGTTAACAACATAAAAATTGTTTGAACATCAATTTGTGACTGCTCTATACTCATGAAACAACATCATCAATCCTTGAGTACATGAAAATCTTTTTCCCCAATTTAAACACATATGAACCCTAATTTTAAGATATGAAATTACACACTTACAACTTGAACTTAAGCATAGAAATCAGTCCATATCATTAGGGAATCATCACTCTAACACGAATCATCCATTAATTTCACCAAAATTTCAGATTCAAAGCATCAAACAAAAACGGGTTTAACAAAAATGAACCGAATATTGTAGATCTGGACAAAACTAAATACATAAACATAAAATTGATGTTGAATCCCTGAACTAATCATCAACCCAAACATCAATCCACATATATCATCCTTCAATCATCAAAGTTCATCCAAATCCATGCAAAAACCCATAAAAACTTTAACAAACTTCATTGTTTAACATCCATGGCAGATTCAAGAGCTAATTGAATCAAATTCAGCTGTTAGTCTGGATGATTCGGTAACCCGCTTGGATACTAATTGACTTAACCGAGCCCTGGTGCGTAAGTGTATACATAAATGATGATAAACGAACTCGGATCTAGGATCGATTCGCAACTAGTATTCACTCTTGAATGATAATAATGGACGGATGTGGAGAGTTCGATTCGATTTACAATCAATAACAGGATGAACAACTGTAATCAAAACACAAAAGATAGATGTAGTAGCATGATTTCATTAATCGAATGATTCTCATTAAGAACCCTCATACATACATACATACATACATACATACATATATACATACATACTTATAAAGGAATGACCACCTGCGAGAGCTCTTTCCCGGGGGGCAAACTCTCAATACAATGAAAATATCTCACAACACACACATGACCTAAATAAATGACCTAAATCATCTATTTATACTAGTCTTGTGTCTTGGTCTTTACTCCACCTCCACTTGGATAAAACCAAAGGAACAAAATATAGTATAATATTTCACCTGACAAATGCGTCAGTTACTCGTTATAAAATCTTGTTGTCTTTCTTTAATTTTTTATTATTAACGAGTAACGATTCGATGCGTCGGTCTAATTTATAATACCCAACAATTGGAAACTTCTCAACCTTTCTGAAAAAGGCTAAGTATGGATACCGAGCAAGCTCATACCTCCCAACAAAGTTTTACTTATTCTATCAAGGTATTTTGCCTTCTTGGCAAGGTTATCTTCTAGAATTCCTCTTAAGTGTTAAACCGAGCAAGGTTCACTTTGTCTAGCAAGGTAGTTCTTCAAGCCAAGCAAGGTTTGTTTTTCCTAGCAAACTCTTAGCTAAAACCAAGCTAAAGCCAAATCTAGCAAGGTTTATTCTTAATAAATAGTGTTCCCAGTAAGGTTTAAGAAATTTGATCAAGAAACAAGTTAAAGATTTCTACCGAGAAAGGCTCAACTCATAGCAAAGCTATAGTGTTACCAGCACACTTTGGTTTGATTAATAAGTTATGTTTAACAAAGAGTTGAAAGGGATCCCTGAAGAACAATTTTGCTAGTGGGACAATATCGAGCAAAGTTTGATATGGTCAAGTGGATTGAAGTATGCTAGGTGAATATTTTCTTTGGAAAATATTCTAAGTAAAGTCTGCCCAGAGAACTGTTTCCCCAGCACACTTTGGTTACCAGGTCTGCTCGACAAAGAATACATGCTGCAAAGCTTGCTCGAAGACTTGTTTTAGACTTAGAATTTATTGTAATAGCTTTAATTATGTACGGGTGATTAGGGTTTCCTGATATGGAATGTCAGGTGTCAGGGCTGGCCTATAAAAGGAATAATTTAGGGCACGTATATGATACATGACACCTAGACCTTTCACATGATATTTATTGTGTGTTTGTTACCTTTGTGTCTAGCAAGCAACATATAGTGTGTTAGTGTTTCCGCCATAAACATATTTATTGTTCTTTCCTAAATTAGCAAGTCATTAACCTTCTTGTCGACACTTAGAAGTGTGGGTTACGACATAGTGATTGAGCGATATAATCGGGACCTACAAGTGGTATAAGAGCTTGTTTTGCTATTTGGGTGAAGAACTGTTGCTTATTACGGTTGATTGTTGCTGATTTGAAGACGATGAATCACGTCAGCTGACTACTGTTTCATTGATTAGTGATGACAGTTGTCCTGTTTTTCATTTCTTAGATCTACAATTTGTTTGAGGTTTAAAAGTGTTTTCTCTCTTAGATCTTCATTTCTTTTTTATTATCTTACTCAAATCTGATTATTTTCAAAAGATTATTTGAGTTTTTATTTGACAAGTTTTTCTTTATTGTTCAAAATATCTTATAAAAGACCAAAAATATGTCTGGATATGATGAGCAAGAGGTGTCTACTAACAAAATTCCCAGGTTGTACGGGCATGAGAACAATATCAAATGGAAAGTGCTATTCGAAGAAGCTGTCTGTTACAACGATGTGGAGATGTGGACTTCGATCCAGAATGGACCCTATGTGGCTGATGGAATAAACAATAACCCGACTGTTGATGCTAGAATGAAAAAGGTTAATAACAAGGCTTTAGCCTTGCTAAATTTGGGATTGTCTTAGGAAATTCTGACAAAAGTTGCACCACACAACAGCTAAAGCCATGTATGATGCTTTGTTGGAAATGTTTGAGGGCAACACAGAATTAAAGAATATCAAGAAAGAAAGGCTGAAGCAACAACTTGATCGATTCAAGTATAAAGATAGTGAAAGACTGAAGCCTGTCTTGGAAAGATTCCTGACTATTGTCAATGAAATCAGGACACCTGATTATGCTGTTACAGATTCTGATTTGAATACAAAGCTTCTTTCATCTTTGTCAAAAGAATGGTATACTGCAAGCAAGTTCATAAGGCAGAAACCAAATTTTTGCAGAACTTAAGTTGGATAATGTAATTTGTTTTCTTCAAGCAGCAGGGATTGAAATGATTAATAATGAAATGATTAAGGAAGATAAACCATGTTTTCAAGTGACCAATGCACTCATTGCACATATGGGGAACTTATCCACCAAGAATCAACAAAAAAATTCCATTATTGAAGAACCTATTGAGCATGTTGTTGATACCCCAAGAAGCTTAGTTGCTGGCAGTTCAAACAGTCTAGTTGAATAATCCAGATTCAATGTCCAATTGATTGATGACAGTGACTCATCATCTATGGCCAATAGGCATGCACCATATGGTGGTGGTAATGCTGGTCATGGAAATGAATATCAAGCTTTGTTCTCTATGTTCATTGATATCTATAATGCATTTGTTTCCAAGAACATGATCCACACTAGTGTTGTTCATGATAATCTTATGAAAATTAATGCTGATGACCTAGAGGACATGGATCTAAAGTGGAAACCTTCAATGTTGGCACTAAGAAGCAAGAGATTGTACAATAGGACTGGAAGATCATTGGTTTCAGGACCAAATGATAGAACTGGAATTGACAAATCCAAGGCTATCTGCTACAATTTTCAGTCACCTGGTCATTTTGCAAGGGAGTGTAATCAACCTAGGCAATTCAACAACAATCAAGGCCAGCAGTACCAGCCTAGAAATCAGAACCATAACCAAGGTCAACAAAGAAACTTCAACAACAACTTCTACAACAGTTACAACAATCATCAAACACAGAACCACCAACAAGTTGTTCCTCAGAACCAGACTTATCAAAGAAATAACAACCAGAACCCTCCACAAGCTCATACAAACAACAACAGAAATAATGTCAACAATCCACCAAGGAATCAAGGTAATGTGGCAGTAAGTGCTCTACAGCAAGAAGGAGACTTTGATTGGAGTGATCATGCAAATGACATTGAAAAGGAAAATTTTGCATTTATGGCCAAAATTGAAAATTAAGCTGAATCATCCATATATGAGGTACATTCAAACTCAAAACTTGAATTACTTGAAATGATTGATTCACTAAGAATGACAGTTGGTATGCTTGAGAGTGAATGTTTCAAAAAGAAAGTATAATCAATATGTATGAGGCTAGTGACATGACCTATATATAAAATATCAAAATTCTTGAGCAAGACTGCATGGATAGTTATAGAAAACAGTCTAGGTATGTGACTGAGATTGATGGGTTGAAGAAGATGGTTATTGAAGAGAAAGTGAAGAATGCCACACTTCAGGTTGAAAATGATTTCTTGAAAAATCTTGTTTCAACTGGAAACATCTGTGGAGAACTTAACAAAATCAAAGAAGAAGACATATATAAGGAAGTTCCTCCACCTTTCAATGACAACTACTCATTGAAGGTTAACAAAGAAAAGAGAAATGCATATTTTAACCAATTTAGAGATTTGTTCAAAGATAAAGAAGAATTCATTGAAAATTACAAGATGGTAGAAGTAAGTGAAGAAGGTGAATCTGTGTTGAAGGAGAAGAAGAATAATGAAATTTATGTTGGTATTCAAGTCTCAGAAGATGATTTTGATGAAGAATGCTTGAACATAGATGATTTGAGTGACTCAAGTGATCAATGCTCAGTTGAAAGTGGCAAGTCAAGTCCACCAAGCAAGATTCCATTACTACCAAAAATCACACCTAAAATGAGAAAGCACCATGAACAGATGAGAAGGGAGCATGTGTCATTTGACATATGTGAAGGATAAAAGGGATCAAAGGTTAGTTGTAATGTTGTTAAGCCAACAAGTAAAGAACTCCTGAAGAAGAGAAAGGGTAATGACAAGAAGAAGAAAGGAGAAACTGTTACAAGTGAGCAGTTTATTACAGTTTACCCTGTGTTTTCAAGCCCAGAATTGTTTAATGTGGGTGAAATTGAAACAATGGAAGAATATGAGAGAAGACAAGAAAGATTCAGAGGAATTATTGATGATGAGCCAATAAATCTAGAAAGAATAATGTTTTTCAAAAGCTAAATTGAAAGGCAAAATTAAAATTGAAGAATTTATGCCATTATCAATTGACTTTGATGGTTTCAAAACTCAGAGAACAATTGGTATTGACCCACCAATACGAAGTGAGAGATTCAAGAAAGGGAAGACAAATGAAAGTTTCAAAGGAAAAGTCTAGTGTAAGAAGTGTGATGAATATGGACACCACACAGACTCTTGCCATGAAAGATTCACATTTAAACCAATGGATGTTCCAAATTCCATCAAGTTTGGACAAGACTTTGGTCTCTACAAAATGAAGTATGATGAATACCTGGGTAAAGGCAAGAATTCTGTTGATCATGTTGAGAGCAATGTTAAAGACAAGGGAAAGAAGAATGCTGAAATAGTTGATAAGGAAATCAAGAAGAGTGTGGTTCAACCAGAAATAAAGAAGACTTCAATGAACAAACAACCTATCAGAATTGTCTCTAACAAAGACTCCAAGTCTATGAAGTCTAAAGAGTCTGATAGGTCACCAAGAAAAGAGAAGAAGGGAAAGCCAGCTGTGAACACAAAGAAGAAGCCAAGAGAGCTAAATGGTGGTGAGAAGTTTTTGTTGAAACATGGTTATGAACCACGAGGGTTTCTTTGGAAACCAAGGAGTGAGATTCAAGTGTCAAGGGAGACACATGTGATTTTTGAAACAATAGAAAGAGATTATGTGGTTGAAGAGTGCAAGAGTATTATTCCATATGTGAAAAGAACAAATGAAACTAGATATGAATCATATGAGTCTGACTCTTGTGAAGTTGTCTATGAGGACCTAAACCCATTCCCAACCTCAATGCAACAACTGTCGTTGTTACTGATGATTTGCAAGCTAATGATGCTTGTATTTCGTCATCTAACTAATCATTTCTGTTTGATTTATGCAGGAACAGTCCACACCTATCAATGATATATGGTACATGGGCAGTGGATGTTCCAGGCATATGACATGTGACAAAAGGTCTTTAGTTAACTATGAAGAAAAATTTGAAGGCCCTGTTGCATTTGGAAGTGATGAAAATGGTGGGAAGATAAAGGGTAAAGGATTTCTAACTAATGGCAAAGTGTCATTTGATAATGTCTTTTATGTGGAAGGATTACAATATAACCTTTTGAGCATCTCTCAAATGTGTGATAAGGGTTATAAGGTTGGTTTTGATGATTCTCATTGTTTCATCCTCAAACCTAAATTTTTAATTTCTCTAGATATGATTATGATGATGGCTCCTAGGAATGGCAACCTGTATGAATTGAAGATGATGCAGTTTCTAGGGGTGGAACTTGTTTTGTTTCAAAAGCAACTGAAAATGAAACCAAATTGTAGCACAGAAAGCTTTGTCATGTTAATCTAAATAACATGAACAAATTTGTTAGGGGTGAGCATGTAAATGGTTTACCTATAAGGGAGTTCAATCTAGATGACAAATGCATTTCATGTCAAAAGGGTAAGCAACATAAGTCCTCACACAAAACAAAACTTTTGAATTCTATTGTCAACATACTGGAATTGCTTCACATGGATCTTTTTGGTCCTGTGAGTGTTCCTAGTATAGGAAAGAAGTTGTATTGTTTGGTGATAATAGATTACTTTTCAAGATACACATGGGTTTATTTCTTCAATACCAAAGATGAGGTTGCTGAACTTATCAAAAATTGTGTGACAAGGATTGAGAATCAGTTGGATGTAAAGGTAAAGGTTATGAGAAGTGACAATGGAACTGAATTTAAAAAACGGGTAATGGATGAGTTTGGCAATGCAAAAGGAATAATTCAACAATTTAGTGCCCCTAGAACTCCTGAACAAAATGGAGTTGCAGAGAGAAGAAATAGAACACTCATTGAGGCTGCAAGGACCATGTTAGCAGATGCTTTTCTACCTGTTACTTTTTGGGCAAAAGCCATCAATACAGCTTGTTATGTTCAGAACAGAGTCCTTCTTAACAAGATCCAAGACAAGACTCCTTATGAAATCTTGTACAAAAGAAAGCCTTACATCAAGTTTCTCAAATCTTTTGGTTGCAAGTGCTCACTTTTAAATACAAAGGACTATCTCAACAAGTTTCAATCAAAATCCTTGGACTGTTTGTTTGTTGGATATTCAACACACTCAAAAGCATATAGAGTCTATGTTAAAGATCATTTGAGTGTGATTGAGTCCTCTGATGTGATATTTAATGAAAATCAGTTTAATACTGTGGATAGAGCATCTTGGGTTATTTGACCTTGAGAAATTAATCAAGTCTTTCAAGATTTATCCTAAAGACTTTAATGAAACTCTTTACAAGACAAGTGTCCAAGTGGAACACTCTGAAAAGAAAATTTATTTGGAAAAACTGTGGTCAAAGGTTGCTGGTAAGAGGCCTGAATATAGATTCATTAAGGATCCCTCAAATGCTGAATCTGAACAAGTTCAAGATCAAGATGAAGAACATGTTATTCAAGACAATCAAGAAGTTCAAGATGATCATGCATTGAATGAGGAAGATCCTAGCAACCAACAAGAACAAAGTCAAGAACAAGCAAACAGAGAAGCAAGATTTGAAACTTTGTTTCAAAACTTGAACATTGGAAATAATGTTGCATCTTTTTCACAATAGACTACTGAAGAAGCTCCCAAATTTCAGGATGCAACAACAGATTTGATCATTTATGAACTTGATCTCAATGATACAAACCTTGACTCAAATGTGTCTACTGATCACATTGTGCAAACTTCCTATGTTGAAAGAAATCATCCACCCTAAAAGATCATTAGAGACATCAATGAGAGAGTAACCAGAAGTGCATCTGAATCTGCAAACATCTGTTTGTACTCCTGCTTTCTATCCCAAGTTGAAACAAAAAACATTGTTCAAGCTTTAAAAGATAATAGTTGGGTGGTAGAAGCAATGCAAGAGGAGTTGGCTCAATTCAGGGATCTGCAAGTGTGGGAGCTTGTAGATAAGCTAAGAGGAAAGTATGTTATTGGAACCAAGTGGGTTTTTAGGAACAAAAGGGATAAGAGAGGGATTGCTATAAAGAAGAAGGCAAGACTAGTTGCTCTAGGCCGCCTACAAGAGGAAGGATTTGACTTTGAAGAAGTCTTTTCACCAGTAGCAAGGCTTAAAGCTATCAGAATTTTTCTAGCTTATGCTGCTTCTAAATATATTAAAGTATTTCAATTGGATGTTAAATCTGCCTTTCTTAATGGAAAGATTGAAGAGGAGGTGTATGTAGCTTAACCACCAGGCTTTGAGGACCCTGATTTTCCAAATAGAGTCTATAAACTGAACAAAGCTCTATATGGTTTATCAAGCTCCAAGGGCTTCGTATGATGAGTTATCAAATCACTTGCTTGTTAATGGCTTTCAAGGGGGAGCTATTGATAAGACCATTTTCTACAAAAGGAGAGGAAAAGATTTACACCTACAAGTTTATGTGGATGACATCATCTTTGGATATACAAATGAACAAATGTGCCTTGAATTTGAAGAAGTAATGAAGTCAAAATACGGCATGAGCTCCATGGGTGAAATGAATTTCTTCCTGGGTCTGCAAGTTCAGCAAAAGAAGGATGGCATATTCATTTGCCAGACAAAGTATGTGCAAGACTTTCTGAACAAGTTCAAGTGTCAAGATCTCAAGACTGCTTCAACTCCAATGAACACACATGAAAAGATGATTCAGATGAAAAGGGGGAGCCTGTAGATGAGCATGTGTATAGAGCAAAAATTAGTTCACTGATGTATCTGACTGCTTCTAGACCAGATATTATGTTTGCTGTATTTGTAAGTGCAAGATTCCAATAATCTCCAATGGTCTCTCATATGACTGCTAACAAGAGGATCTTTAGATACTTGAAAGGAAAACCTGATCTAGGGATATGGTATCCAAAGAACCATTCATTTGATCTAATTTCTTATACTGACAATGATTATGATGGATGCAATATGAGTAGAAAGTCAACATCTGGTGGATGTCATTTTTTGTGTGACAGATTAGTGTCATGACAGTGCAAGAAACAAACTACAGTGTCCATCTCAATTGCGGAAGCAGGGTATATTGCTGCATCTGCTTGCTGTGTACAAGTTCTTTGGATTCATAACAAATTGCTAGATTATGGTTTGAATTTCTTAAACACCCCTATTTTCATTGATAATACTACTGCCTTATTTATCATTAAGAATCCAGTACAACACTCTAAGACCAAGCACATTGAAATCAGACATCATTTCATTAGAGATTGTAGTGAGAAAGGTTTGATTGAAATGAAAAGAGTTGACACTAGTGACAACTTGGCTGACCTATTTACCAAGCCATTATATAGAACCAAATTCAACTTTCTCTTAAAAGCATTGGGTAAAATCAACTCCGATGAGGTCTGATTATTGATGTGTGCTCTTTGTGCTAACAGATTATCTTTAATGGTCTTAAGAGTGAAAGTTGTGATTATGTGCATGTTTAACTTATTTGTGTTCTTTTAATGTTTATCTATGTGACTTATGTGTTTAAGATGCTTAAGATGCTTAAGTTGCTTAAAATCAGTGAATGTGTGTGATATCAGGATAAGATTTAAAATGATCTATTTTGTGTGTGCTTATCTTATGTTTTGATTTTGTGAATAATCTGATCCGATAATGTGATTAGGATAAGATAGGTTATTCATAATATGTGTGGAGTCTGCTTGTTTTGATTGTGTCTTTCATGTTTTGATTGTTTTTGATAATGTTACTTATTGTTATGTGTCAAAGTATGTGTTTGTGTCAAAATCGCATGCTCAACTTTCAAGAAAATTTTTACAAAAAACATTTTTGACAAAACAGAACAAGTTGAAATGGTGTTAAGAAATGATAAGATTATTAAGTTCAAGCTTTGTAGAAGCTTAAAAGGTTGTAAATGAAAATTGATCCAACCTTTTGGGAAATGATAGTAAATTGGTTATGTATGCTGATCATACAGATTTAATAGGCTGAAAAGACAATTAGTGCAATCATTAATATGTATGGTTGCTTTCCATGATGTGTAAAATCTGAGGTGATATAAACATAATGAAAATGCTAATCTTAATGTGGAGGTACATTGTTGTCTATGCGTGTTTCAAGATACATCTCTCCGGATGGTAGGCAGAAAAGTGACTACCCGGTCATACATGAGCCTATTGGTATTTGGTTTTTAAGATGATTCATGTTATGCATATGACAAAGAACAAATGTGGACAATGTTTATTTTTATCAACCAAAAGTTGAGATATTCATAAATTTTATGAAAATACAAACATGAGGGTTAATACTAGAACTACAGGGGTGGAGGCAATAATACAAGTCCTTTAAACATTCCGAATGAAAGGCCTGTAAGTCCGACTTACGTGGCCTGTAAGTTCAACGTTCAACCTCAATATATTTGAAGTTTTAAAAGAAAAATTAAAATTAATTTAACTGTTCTGTCATATAAATATTTTGACCAAATATCAGGGGGTTGAAGTCAAATTGGGGTGATCTGGGGAAAGCCAAATAAGCTTTGAGAAGAGATATGAGGAATCATAGCACAATCAGTGTTGTCCATTTTTGAATTATGCTAAATAATTGAACCTTAAATCATATCACCAATAAGTCTAGACCTGCTGTTAACCTGTCTGATATGTCATAATAATGCTGAGAATGAAGTATTGAAAGGCAACTTAACCAATATGATCCCATGTTGAGATCTTTTCAAAAGGAAATGAAAGGAAAGATAACTAAAATTTGATCTCTTAATGCACCATTTGCTCTTAAAACAATGAATTTTAATGATAAAACTTTGTGAAAAATGGTTTAAAAGAAAAAAGAGTTGCATTTTAACCTTGAAAAAGTCTGCATTTGTCAATACTAGAAATCTTTGATCATATCTAACTATTCCAGCAAACTTAGTTGCTTTATAGGATGTTTAGGTCATTCTAGCAAGCTTTACATGTGAATATGTTGATTCTAGCAAGCTTTGATGATTTCAAAACTATTCTAGCAAACTTAGTGGTTTTATAGGATGTTTAGGTCATTCTAGCAAGCTTTGCGTTTGAATATGTTTTTAATTTTCATTTCTAGCAAGCTTTGATGTTTTGGACTAATTCTAGCAAACTTAGCTGTTTTATGTGAATGTTTAAGATATTCGAGTAGCTTGATGATTATCTGTACTTAAATGATTTATTCATGATTTATCGGGTAGACTTTGATGAATTAATGATTTTTAGTAAGCTTTGTTGTTTCATTTGAAATTTGTTTTTGTCTAGCATACCTCATAGATGTTGGTGTTATTTCTGAAATTATCAAGGTTTTCTAGTAAACATTGTTTACCGGGCAAACTTTATGCTTGTAGCACACTTGTTCAATGGTGACCCATTCCAAGTGTTCTCCCAGCAAACTTGTTACTTTAGAAAATTTCCCATGAAACTTTACTTTCCGGGTACACTTTGTGTTGAGAACATACTTTTATATCAAAGGATAAATTAGTTTACTCTAGAACACTTTGCACTTTTGAAGTATTTTCGGGCAAACTTTTGTATTAAAGTGTACTTGAATGAATTTTGTTAATTCTATAAGTTTTTCGGGTAAGTTTTGTGAAATCAGATATTCGAACAAGGTTGACATTTATAGATAACCCTAAGATATTATTTGAGGATTCTTTATTGATTCCTAGCAAGGTTGCCTATTTGATATACTATACTTGGTAATTTGTCTTGTGATTTATTTCTCGAGCAATCTTGTATATTCAATTAGTTTCCTTCATCCTAACTTCTTAGTGTTATTTTTAACTACTTTATATAACTGAACAATTATGGAACGAGCAAGCTTTGCAAATAGACATTACCTAGCAAGCTTTGAAAAATAAACCTTTCCTAGAAAGCTTTGTAAACAGATATCTTTATCGAGCAAGCTTACTAATACATTTAAAAAATTACTTTTTGGCACTATTCATGAACACAACGACAAAATGTATTTAAAACCCACTTTCAAAAAGGTATATAAGAGGGACTTAGAGAAATGTTCACATTTCACTTCTCTCTCTTCCCACTTTTGCATTATTGCCACTACTCTCATTCAAGAATCCCAATCGTTCTACTAATTCCCTACCCTAAATTAACCAACCAACTAATTCCGACTCGGTAAGTGTCAATTGAATTTTTACGACACTGATTGTATGGAATTAGGGCTGAATTATAATCGTCACTAATAACTCTGTTTTATGTGTTGGTTTAAAATTTGTCAAAGAACAGCTTCTTAAAGAAATTCTTTCATTTCTTCTTCAAATTTTAATCTAAAACGTATCAAAGTTTTGTGCTTTTTGACTAATTTCTACTTTGAATATGTTTGTGTTTGTGTTTGTGTATGTACAGATATGCGGTTGTTCCAACATATCCATTCGAGAAGAAACACAATATGTGTGCTCCTCTTCAAGTAACTGACGATAACCGACTAGTAGAACTGATGGTCCGGTGGTTACAACAATCAAATATCCATTTTACCCTATCGGAGAGTCCAATCATTTACAGGAATCATCAGTTGACCTTCTGGCACTTTGCCTAATTACACAATGATGCAGGAGGCAAGAAGATAGAGGCTACCGTGGCAGACCATGAGAATATAATAACGGAACAACTTATACGAGCAAGCCTGCAACTACAAGATAATGTGGAGAACCGAATACACTTCACAACTGATCATTTGTTAAAGATATTCCAAGAAACAATGGGATATCAGGGTGACGTCCATGAGGGACAATTCAAGAAGGGAATGTTCCCTAATGTGTATTGTTTCTTGATACATCGTATCATGCAAGGGTTTGGACCAATGAAAGGGTCATGGACTTTGATGAGTCGTGATCTTGCTAATGCCACAGTGGCTGTCATCTTCAGAAAGCCATTCAAC